>NC_051180.1:66431043-66475598 GCF_013339695.2 Rhipicephalus sanguineus | reverse complement strand
GAATCCGAACTGTTGGAATCATGTCCAGTGAAGCCTTCCACCTATCCCGTTACATAGACGACATATCATATGGAACATGGCGTAAGTACACTAAACGCATTCATTGACCACTGCAGCAAGTTTCGCTCTAGTATTAATTCACCATGCACCATTCTTCCAGTGCAATTAACTTCCTAGACCGGACGGTATTTAATGAAGCAGAAATATTAAAGACGACGCTTTACAGAAAACCAACAGGCAGCCACAATACCTAGATTACACTGTCATCACCCCCCGACACTGCAAACAAGAGATATTTGTAGGACAGGCGAGGCGTATAAAGGATGTGTAGCGACGACAGTGACTACGTTCACCACATAAGCAACCTAGAGGAAACATTAGGTAAAAGAAATTACCCGCAAGATGCTCTAAACAAGGTCTACAACGAAGCATGTCAAGTCAACTAGGTTGAAATAATCACTAGCTCAAAGGGACCCCGTAGCACAGCCCAGCCAGCCGCCAGCGGTTACAACCAATGCTCAAATGCGCTACGAAACATAAATAATATCCTCCGTAAGTATTCCCCAATAATGGCAGGAACGAGCGCCTTAGAAAAGCGTTTCCCGGAGTACCAAGTCGTGTATCGCCGCAATAAAATTTTAAGTACATGTTCGTGCATGCAAAAGTAAACCCTCATTCTACTGCCGACATAACACTTTCTAGTCCAGATGTAAGACTTGTAAACACCTTGAAGTTGACGTTATAGTTAAAAGCACCGGAAGTGATTACGTCCTCATATGAAATCTAGTTTTACCTGCACTAGTTCAACGTTATCTACATCATCAAATGTTCATATTTTCAAAAACGGTACATTGGCAAAACTGGACAACCTGTTAATGTTAGATTAACGGGCATCGCGCAGGTACGGTGAAGACGTTACCCAAAGCTGTGGCACAGCATTTTAATGTAGCAAGTCACAACTTCTAAGATCTCAACTTTACCATACTTCAGTCCGACTTCCGGCCCAAGAGTCAAAATATACAGAGTCATACATTATTCACAAGTTCACTACCCTACAGCCAGCAGGTATTACCGATTTTAAGGGGACTCTTGAATATATTCGGTATAGTACATACACACGAAACCATAGAGTTAGAAGCCCTTCTTCTAAGAATTTCGAACCTACTATTGTTAAATACCACGGCTTCCTGTGACAATTATTCAGCGAAACGCATACCCTCCCCTCCCCCCCCTCCCCCCTCCCCGCCCCCCGCTTTTTCGTTCCTTTTTTTTTCGCCTTCCGTATGGCTCACCCAGCTCTCTCCCCCCCTCTCATCACCCCAACTATGGCAATGGCTCTCCCCCTCTCCCTTGTGGTGAGAAGGCACGAAGCATATATAGACGAGAGCTAACTAAATCAGTTCTAGCCTTGAGGAAGACAAGTCCACTTGTCGAAACGTCGGCTCGAGCACCCACCCCCTGTTTACGGTTTTTTTCAACGCACTTCCATCTTACACTCTGTCGTTTTTTTTTTTAGATCACCATTCACTAACGTTCGTCATACAGAATATCTCGTCATACAAATTTTGTTATGTATGCATTTCATTAAACGACCGCGAGCGCCCGAGACCATGTCTAAATCTTGTTTTACATGGCAGGCCTCTATGATTTGCACGTTATAACCAGTAACTCATGTTCGTCGACGCTCTTGTCACGCCATAAACCTTTTGGTGTGTATCAAGCTAGCGACGGCCGCGAGTGCCACCATGAGCGTGGCATGTAAATCATGCCGTACATGGTATGCATGTCATTATTTTTATCCTATCACCTGTAATTTATATTCGTCATACAGTCATGGTATGCAATACAAAATTTGGTGACGTCCCATTGACGAAACGGCCAGAAGCAAATCGTGGGCGGATAGAGATAGATAGATAGATAGATAGATAGATAGATAGATAGATAGATAGTAGATAGATAGATATGATAGATAGATGATAGTAGATGATAGATAGATGATAGATAGATAATAGATCGATAGATAGATAGATAGATAGATAGATAGATAGATAGATATATAGATAGATACGTTCAAAGTCGCAGAAGTTCGCTACGAAATGCTTCGCATTTAATAAATGCCGACAGCCGAGCGCGTAAACGCCGCGCACTTCGCATTTCTTATCGCGCTCGCTGGCGTGCGCGTGTAGGCAAGTGAAAACTGCTTCTCTTCCTAATCACTTAAAGAACAACGGTACGCTTAATTCAGTGCTGCAAAAGCGCATGCAATGCGTAAAACATGCGTTACTCTGCGTGAAACCAACACCGCGCTGCCGCAGTTATGACCGCGCTGGACAATATGGCGACGGGCAGGACGGTCGCGGTACTTTTCACTTTCCAGTGACTTAGAAAGCGCGCTTTAAAAGTCGTCGCGCCCACACCGATGAGCGCGCGCCTCTACAGGGCGCGGTCGCTCGTGCGCTCGCTTATCTCATGATCTGGTGGTTTGTACGTCTTGTGCTCTCACCGCAAGTTTGCATTGAGAGCGCGGAGGTCCCCTCTCTCACTGCAGTGGCCGGGAGTGGCCTTTGCGAAAGGAGCCCACTGCTCACAGAATAAGTTGCAACTCTTACAGTTCACGCTCATCCTGTGTATGTGTGTTTCCGTGCGTCCTTTCGCTTGAGAAGCGCGTTAGAAGTTTCGAGCTGTTTGCCGTTATTCGCGGTAAATTACAATTATTGCTGTAGCATTCATTCTTGCACGCATGGGACGAAAGAATGCACAACAAACGCTGAAATACGTCTGTGAAGACACGTTTCGCTTTCGTGTTATACCGATTCCTATGACAGAGGGATCAGCCATGTTTTTATTAACAGAAGTGTTTTTTGTGCCTGGGTCCACCAAGACTTCGGTGACGTATTTCCGTCACGGAAATGACGTCGAAAAAATTTAAACGATCAGATGGCAAAGAAAAAAGTTCCGTCAACGGGCATCGAACGCAGGACCACTCGGACCGCAACAACAGATGCCGGGTACGCTATCAACTGCGCCACGGTCACAGACTCTAGAAAGCTTACAAACGCGCCTTTTATATGTACCATTCTCCCTGTCGGCGGGTGGTGTGCCGTCTGGGGGCGGTAAAGTAACGTAATTCGTCATTACTGTGGCTAAGCCTCCGCGATTTAGGCACCTGCAGCGCGTGACGCGTCCCGTCCCATTAGGCCGTTTTCAATGAGAAGTTCAATTTTGCCAATGCCTTAACACACCGCGATGTGGCGATCTAGCCCAGCGTCGTAAAGGCGTTGGCCTCGCTCATAGCTTCACGTAATCCAAGACCAAAAAATAGCTCTGCGCGCGTGCCTGCCTCACCTGCTGGTACACCGCGTTCCCCGCTCACAGCGCTCGCTTCGAGAAAAAGTGCGGCCAGGGGAGGTGGGGTGGGTGGTGGGGGGGGGGTGGGGGTGTGCACGACGCACTTGCGTTGTCCCTCTAGTCCGGCCGTGGTGTTAAATCACATTTAACATGCCCATGGGATGGCCACCAACTTCTCCGTCCCATATGCTGCGCTCTTCTGGCTATCGCACCTCGTTATCTGACTACGCTTTCACCGTTAACTACTGCAACTACCACAAGGGTTTGTTTAATCATTTAACATGGATGTTAGTCGGCGGTTGGAGATGTAACGCCAATCATCCAAGTGGGTGCAACAACTTAAACGGTGCTAAAGCTGCCAGACATCAATATAACATGTACAAACTCTTATAGCAATGCACCGTAAACATTCAGTTACTTCTGTAAGGGCACGCTTTACTTTCGTGTTATTCCGATTCCTATGACGGAGGATCAACCATCTTTTTTTCTTTTTATTCTCAGTTGATCTTGCTTTTCTACGCTTTGTACTGGAATTGGTGTTTAGTTCTAACGTGTTCTGTGCGTTAGCTGCTTATGTCTTCCGTCTTTCTGGCGTTCTCGTTCTATTGTTTGCAGTGACAGCTCAAACACGGGTGCTAAGGAAGCGCACATTCAATTCGCGGCGCACAGAAATGTGAGCTGCCTGATTAAATTGTCACGCCCCCTCTTCAAATAAAGTAACATAATAAAAGGTTTATGCGGTAACCTTTAGAAGCTCTTCCCCTTCACACTGCTTTTTTGTTGTCTTCTTGGCTTTCTTTTTGCTTCATATATATATATATATATATATATATATATAGATATATTATATATATATATATATATATATATATACACATATAGGAATGTCCCTGGGATCGCTGACAGGAATGCCCGACGCGACATACCGTTTCCAGGCGCAGGAACAATATGCAAGCACGATGTCTGAGTATCACACGGCCATCGCTGAGGAGCGTAAGTATATCTTGTTTTGACAGCAGTTAGGGAAACGCAAACGTGTGAACTTGGAGTAATACCTGGAGTAGAATGAGCTAACAGAAAGTAAGAACATCGTTGGCCTTTAGAGCTGGATAAAAAAAAATGTTTTGCAAAGAAAAAAATATTCAGAACATTCTCTTTGCCTATGTTACCACACCATAATAAGTGCACTAAAGTACCCGCGACAGTTGGAATCTGCACATCTCGGCTTTAAAATTATCTGGTGGAAAAGAACATTTTGTATTAGTTGCTTCGACGGTCTTAAAGAAATAATGTAGGCATCTAAGCTTCTGAAACAGCATGAATGACGTCTTCTAACACAATAAGGTCACGCTGCAGTTATTCAATACTAACCTAACTAATGCGTGTCAATTATCTGTGCAATAGCTGGACCACTAAATAGCGTTCCCAGGATTTTCGAGCCTTTATAAGCTCTTTATGATAACGGAATATATTCGCTGACAGAGCTCACGAAAGCTTTGTCTGCTACATGGCTTTCCAAGGGTATTAGCTTAATCCATATAGAGACACTGAAGCGAACCTGAAACCGGTACTACTTTCTGCGATCATACAGATGTGGTAATGGCAAAGGTCAGGGCGCTCGGCCGTGCAATAGGAGATGGCTTCCACCGCTTATACGGAGCTTATGCCAGGTCGCAGCTATACGTTTCCGATCGCGTTGCGAAAGAGAATGATGTCGTAATGGTCATTTCAGGTCCCGACCAACTATGCAGGGCTTTACGCCTAGGCTCCTAGATGAAGTGTAGCGAGCCAACTTGATTTTCTCTTCTCAGTCCAGTTTCATAGTTTAGTTTTGTTGCTGAACGACTGCAAAGCTGCTCCACACTCAATGTCTTGCTGTATCACGGATTACGCAACATGGTTCGATGAGAACGTTTATATATTTTGTGCTTCTTGAGAAACAGTGCATTGGAGGCTGTCCACTTGTTTCTTTGAGCTGTCTTGAGCAATCGTTTTTACTTATTGCCTCTTACTGGACTTTGTGTGCTAGAAAAGAAATAACTTAGAAAGGCTTCCTAAAGAATGCATTATCTGAATGCACTCAAGCGGCTTATGGTAAAGCAATTTCAAATCGATACTACACTGCTCCGGAAAAAATATAAAGAGGGACTATTTATGAGAGGAACAGTGGAAGGGTACGAGAGAGCCAGATAATTCATGAAACGTGAGCGTCTTCTCAAGCCGCTACTTGAAGTATTCTGAGAGGTAGGCCAGTATTTCTCGAAGAAGCGTATTCCAGGCACATTGCCGTTGCTCTCATGGCGTTTAAACAGTCTAATCTTATTTAAAACGTTTCGCAGATGTGTCGATATTGCTGCTCAAAGCAGGTCGTTTTGTAGAGCACAGTACACCAATATTTCTCGCAACGCCAGCCTTAACAGCTGAACACAGCGCATAACATTGCTGCACGCGAATAATACAGACAAGACCATCAATCACAAGAGCGTGTCGGACCCCCATCCATGACAAGTTTTTGTCATGGCGTACTGCGACGAAGCTCTAAGGAGATGCGATGAAGCAACGCCCAAGAAAAAAGGAGGCAGCTTTCAGTTCGTACACAAAGAAGCGAGCAAGCTATCGCATGGGGGTGCTTTTTGAATGGTTTAATTGAGGCTTGTGTAAGTCGTTCTCCAACCAGTGTGTTCATGCGTCGCCTGCCTGTCCACTAAAGTTATTCTTTTACCCACACTTAAGAGAAGTGATGCAGCTTCGTCGTAGCATTTCGAAAAATGGGAGATTAACGTTGCGTGAACCAGCGTACACTTTTTTTTTGTTTTTCTTGTTGGCTCTCACTGTCTCTCCTATAGCTCATTTATGCATTATGAAATCTCGCGTCTCTCTAAAAAGCTGTGCACAATGACGCTTGATGTTGAAGAACATTCATCCAATTAGTTTTGAGACAAATAAACCGTACAGTGAAGTTGTAGGTTAGTTTGAAATGTGCATTCATGACTAATCCGCAAGCTTCGCGGCATTACCACGGGGCCAACGTTGAAAACCACTATCCTGCAAAATGCCAGTGGACCTACAACCTGTAGCTGCTGTTGTGAGAAGAAATGGTCAAGTCTTACTCCTCAAAACACCGAGCATACTAAGTTCCTTTCTATTGATTTAGATTTGCGGAAGGTATGTTTTAATCTATAATTGTTGATCAATACGTTTCCCGACAAATTTATGGTTTCAATAGCGTTTTGCCACTTATTCATTGCAATCGTGTCGCTGCGCCGAAGACACATCACCGGGACGAAGGTATCTAACTTCTAACAAAAGCAGACACATCGCTCAGTAAGGTGGCGCGAATGATACGCCAATCCCTTCTGCCCATATATACCTCAGACGGAAAGTGCATTTTCTGAAGATGGCGAGTTTCGAGAATATGAGCTTGGCACTAACCCATTCTCTCCACTATCCTCTCTTTCAAATACCCATCCTAAATACAAAGCAGTTTCACAGGTGTTTCAGTTGCGTTTCAGTTTTGGACGCACATTTTCCCCTACCTCCACGGCACTGAAGCTAGGCCGGTCCATGCTTTTCTTCGTATTTCTGTTCCATGTCTTTCACCGTCTTCATCTTCCCTTTGCCAGCTCATGCTCAATTAGGCAAAAGGACGACGGCAAAGGGCGATTTGGATGCGTTCGCTTCAAAATGAAGGTGGGAAAGGAGGGGGAGGGTGCATCTTCTATGAAGAGGGGGCCCCCTTATCTGAACCAGACGCGAAGACAGGGTTCTGACGCTTCTGCTTCCCTCTCCTTAAATGCCGACACGATGCTCGCGACTAAACCAGAAAAAGGCGAACTCAAAGCTTCCAACTGATATGCCGCTGCGGTGGCGAGAACAGCAAAATGCGCCTCGGACGAATCTTAAAATATTTTATTCAGCGCTGGAGCATTACAGCTGGCCTCACTGCCAAGATTTTAAAGGGGCCATGACACCCAATTTTCGACCATATTCTGTGTTATGTGGATGAATCCTTGTGCATTCACGAATAGACTGGTGAAATTTTAGCGCATTTGGGCAAGCACCTAATTTATAATCAAATATTCTTATAAGCACGCGAGCTGCCCGAGAGTCAGGCAACACTGCTGGTGCATCACGCGAGCCGTGACGTAACAAGCAGCTAGCTGTGCAAGCGTCTGCATTGGGTGACGAATATGTTCCTTGGTCAGATGCACGTGATATCGAGATAGTTTAGCTTTCTTCAGCTTGGCACTGAAATCAAACTGATTTGCAGCGGTTCAAACTTTGGTAGAAGACGACGGCTCCGTTCCATGCTGCACATGACGTCACACGCGCCATGGCAAAATGTCGGTCGCCGGCGGTGGGCGGAGTTTACAGCCGGCGAATTCTAGGGCTTGTTTTACACTGAATTATTATTTTACGGCCCACGTTTGAAATTTGTATAGGCATATAAACCCTCTACTTCTATTTTTCGGCTGGAAACCACAAATCTTTGGGCCACCGTGTCATGGCACCTTTAAGAAGACGCCAATGCCTGCAGAGCTGTCACCGACATCTTTCTATTCCATGTAAAACTTCAATTATAGTGCTACTCAATCCACACCGAATTATTTCATTCTGGTCGACGAACGGTATTTGAGATGATAGGAAGGAGAGTAGAGGGACTTGAAGGAAGGATTTTGAACGAAGAGTCATGAGCGCATCACATGGGCGTTCACCCTGAACTTTTTGTTGTCGAGAATGATTAATATTTCCCTTTATGCCGATGCATGGCTTTACCACGACAAAATTATAGCCAAGCCATCCACAATTCAATAAGGGTCGAAGGCTTGCGAGGGCCAAAGCACTCCTGAAGAACCCAGTAGGTACAGAAGCCTTCGTAGACGCAGCCCGTCATGCAAAAGCTTGCAGATTTTCAGTCGCTATAGTCGACCACAAAGGAGACCTTCTCTCGTCAGCCTCACTTCGCACATCAATGACAGAAGTAGCTGAACAGGTAGCTGTGGATATGGCGCTACTGGATCCGAAACGCATCACCGCTTACACTGACTCACGAGCTGCCGTCTGGGCTTTTCAATCGGGTCTAATCTCAAGAGAGGCCGCGAGGGTCCTTAACGGCAGACCCTTGCAGGACGTAATTCACCACATTGTCTGGTTCCCGGCCCACACGGGTCCGCACGTAATACCGGGCCAACCGAACCCCAACGAGATCGCTCATAATTGTGCGCGAGGATTCATATGCCACGTCGATGTGGGGCCCTCTAATGGTTCGGAACAGCTCGTATTCGGCGATCCACTAGTCACCTTTCACGAGATTACCTCGCACTACAGGGGGATTAGACGGGTGTTTTCATCCCCTCACCACAAACTCGGTAGAGCACAATCTACCACGCTGAGAATGTTCCAAACGGATTCGTATCCTTCAAGGAGCTTCATGAGTAGGATACATGCGGAGATAGCTGCAACATGCCCAAACTGCGGTGACATTATCTCATTGAAACACATGCTCTGACGATGCCCTGCGTTGCAGGACTACCGTCAAGAAGCCTGGTGGACCGCTGCTATCAGCGACCCCAGCTGCGACGTCCAGCTCCTGGCTGTCCGGAAGGCACGTAAAAGGGCGGAGAGGCTCGGCCTCCCCTTCCCGACATGGGACTAGCCATGAGTTGGATGTGTAAACGTCTCATACTCTTCCCTCCGGGCCAAATAAATGTATTTTCTCTCTCTCTCTCTTTATTATAACGGTTCTGGGGATACTGGTGGTACAGACGATATGGACCAAAGGAAGTACTTGCCTAAGTTCTTATCGAAGCGTTGCCATTTTTCGTGGAATCCAAAGATCAATTTGCATCATTGCGCTAAGTTGTTATCCTCACGTATTAATAATCGCAATTATAAACACAATAAACACAACTGTAAGCTAATACTGTTAGTATGGAGACAAAAATACTCAATTATAGAATGCTGCCAGTGATAATGAGACCTTACTCCTACGCACTCATCACGCATTGCAAATATGTATTTTATCAAGTCTGTGCTGTTTTCTTGACCGTGTTGCATTTAATCTGGCTATACCAAGCAAATCTTGCTAAAAATTACCTTTCGGTTTTTTTGTTTGAGTTGAACTCATATCAGTTTCTATTAATAAAAACATGCCTTTGTTTGACACAGCCCTTCTATCTTTTTTGAGAGTCCACAATGAGCCCTGCCGCTGAACGAAATTAGATATTTTTTCCTATGAGAGAAAATTTTTTTGCGGCTCCTCGCTTCAGGACCTCTACATATACATTTTTCATGGCTGCATAGTCATTATTACTGCGGTTACCTTGCAAACCTTCACAGAACTATCTCAGTAACCCGGTAACTGTGCTTTCGTATTGTGCCGGTCGGGAGTGCCATAACTCATGGTTGTTCATAAAGGAGAATGTTTGGCCTCTGTGCAAAAAATTGCCTCGGATTCGCACGCGAAGTGCTAGTGGTGCGGTGCATAGAAAAATAAAGCAATAAGAAAAAATGGAGAACGCAGCCTTTTCGAACATCCCATCAAAACCGCGCACAATGTGCTTGTCAAGGAAAGTGCTTGCACAAAGTGCTTGCCAAGTGTTTGCCAAGGAAAGAGCTGAAATGCTTCTGTAGAATAACGACGTGTTTGCAGCAGAGAGCCAAGTTAACTCTTCGTTAGGCGTGCACCCACGACAACAACAAAGTTGAGCAAAAAGAAGTACATTCATCATTTATTCAGCGTCTGTGTGAGCCTTCATGCAGAATTGCGGCCACATCGCACACAGTTGTAGCTGAAGCGCGTACTTATCGAGTATGCACGTACCCATCTCGCCGGTGTTTTCCATTTTTCCCTTCCTAACCAACATTTATATCTCAGTATTTTTATTATTCTACTCTCTTCTTTGTGCTCTAGAAATGCACCGAACGTTATTCATGGGTAATTTCTTTTGTGATAAATAGCCACACTCTCCTAGTCTAATGTGGAGCCATTTCAGCAGCATTATATCAGCCGAACAAAACAATTTATGCCCTTGTGCTTTGGAAAATCTCCGCTGGCTAGTTTCTTTGTAGCTGGGTTATATTTCTTTATAAAAAGATGTCGGCTGGACAATAACGAATCGTTTGGTCCCAGCTTAGCACTGTGTTGCGCCATTGTGTTTTCTGTCAGTAAACGTGGTCCGAACTCCTATTACCCGAAGGAATATTCGAGAGAACGCTGGGGTGACCATGCGTCACCGAAGTTAAATGGCGAATAAACTGGCAGCACGGGCACCAGATTTGGTGGTTGATTTGTCATATTCCTTTTTGTGTTCGCCTCAGTCGGGTAAGCATAACAGAGAATTATGGATAACTGTGAGTTCGCGAGCGAATGTCAACTTGGCGATGGCAATGCGTCTGTCTTGACACAACTTTAATGGCATATTATGTTTTACATTACGCTATGATGAACTAGAGAGGATTGGTAAAACAAAATCACAAAAAAACTGTATCATAAGCCTTTTTGCTTGAATTTGGTCGTTTATCTGCTGCACTTCGAACGTATCGCAGAAAGACATACCGTCGCCACAATTTACGCGCAAAGCAACTTTACTACCAACCGATAAACAGCAGCGACAATTAATGTCACCTCATGGCGATTGTTTTGAGAACTAAAGTCTACAAGACCCCGGACATCTTGAATTTGCAACATCATGTTCACTCCTGAAAACTAGTGCTGCCGTTCCCCGATTCATTACACTGTCTTTCGGAGTAGGCGTTCAAGAAAACGTGGAAAGAGCGCTTACGGGCACATCCCATGTCAGCAGCCTGTTCAAGTGCTTACATCTAAAACATGGAACAAAGACGCCATGCCGCACTTGAGAAACTACGTAAACATACGCGTTGCGCAGAGAAGAAACGAGTCATGAAGACGCAAGCGTTCGCTTCGCCCTGAGAGGGACAAACACAAGGCAAAAAAGAAAGAAAATTCGACAGATCCCACGCACCGTGGGAGTCGATGTTATGCGAAGCATGCGGCGGGTAGGCGACGGTGGCGTAACTTTTTTTTTATTGAGCGACACGTTACAAAATTACGCTAAAGATTTGTATAAATTTTACACGCACACATATATAGTTTGAAGATCCGTATATGTGTTATATAACCAGTTGTTTACGGTTGGGTAACGCTGCCAATGGCAACGTGGGTATTACCAACACCAGAAGCGGTAAGCTGATACGTAGTGATTATACGTGTCCCGAGAACGCACGCAGGTTTCACGAAACCGTGTGCATGTGTGCAAGACGTTCTTGACAATTCTTGAACAAGGGCATCATCACCGTGATCAGTGAGCACCAGCAGCTGGTCATGACATAAGTGTTATAGGATCCGGTCGTGATCATGGTGACGAGGGGTCAATGTGTAGTGAAGTATGTGGTATAGTAGAGCTGTTAAGATTCGTGGATGCCTCGGTCATTTCGTCGACAAATTGTCTGTCGACAGAGCCGGCGACATGTCGGAACCTGAAGCCACCCTTCGTGTTAGTGAGGTATAGGCCGTCGAGGCTAGTAGGCCTGGATAGTGCTACGTAGACCAACATCAGTGGATGGTGTTTGTAGTATTCGTCGAATACCTGGGCGTATGTGGCCTACGTAGCCTAGTCTACAAAGCGGCTGTCAATCAATCTGGCATCATCCTCGGTCAGCATGAGGCCATTGTCCAGCCTCGTAAGAAATGAAGAGGACACTGCGTCGTTCTCGTGGGCCTGCACGTTACGGGTGCGGTGGTGTGGATATCATATGTAACGTTCGTTAATGTATTCCTCCGGGGTCGAGCAATGCTTCAATATAGCTTGCTGAATCATAGGAATACAAACGTAATGTTTATTAGACTGCTATAAAAGCGGAGCCAACACTGGAACTGCAGACGTTAATCTGATATGACGCCTGTATCGTAGGAGTACACATCGTAGGAGCATCATGTAGTGTTTATTGCTTTCTTGTAAAATTAGATAGCAAGCACCACAACTCCAATTGACGTTGCACCGATATTACACCTGCGTAGGATGTTTTTCCAAACCTGTTTATAGACCTGGCATGGTTCAGTGGTAGAATGTCTGATTGGCACGCAGAATGCTTGGGTTCGATTCCTGCTGGGATCCTAATTTTCATTCTTTCCATTCGTTGAGTCAACGCTGCCGATGTTGGTTTTCCTTAACGTTCTAGCATTTAAGTTACCAATGTCTGTTCTCGCCGTTTCTGGGTAGATATAAATTGTCAATCACCTGTGGCGCATACCCGTACACCGCGGCCCGTGGCAAACGGGTATGTGCCACACGTGTCTAGTGGAAAGGGTTTGACGACGTACGCGACAGGATTTTAACGTTATTCATGTCATGACCCGGCAATCATATTCGTCAAATCCTCTTACCCTCCCATGCAAATTTTGGTCTACACCAAGTTAAGGAGGCGATCATGAGAGCACCCATACGTAGGCGGCTAGATAGATAGATAGATAGATAGATAGATAGATAAATAGATAGATAGATAGATACGTAGATAGAAACGCTCAAAGTGCCAGAGGTTCGCTAAGAAATGCTTCGCATTTAAAAAATCGGGAATAGTTTCATTCACGGAGACAGGCCTTCAGTAAAAACAGCAGACCGGGGCGCTTGACTAGCCGTGACTGATGTTATCCTCTGATGCATTGTCTCCCTCCTCTTACTCTCATACGCTTCCCATTGCATTCTTTCTTTGATCCTCAATCGAACTCAGGTCATGAATGTATTGCGGCATTCACGTAGACCAACCATACCGTTCTACCTCTCTACGTTATATTCTCATTACCCCTCTTGACTCCTTGCGAGGCCACTAACGGGTTGTTGACTCCTGGTAATTTTTCAACTGAATTCGACGAACATGGATGAGCCACCTTATAGTGTCAGCGTTGTCTGTCAAAGAATGAAGCCTCTCTTAACCCTATAACAAAACAATGGCCGCAACAAAGCTTTGTGCATTACAGAAAGGAGAGAGGAAAGACAGAAGCTCGGGAAAATGGTTCGTAGCCCGGTACGACGGCACCCACCTCTCAGCCAACACAATCGATCTCTGTACTGACAAAAAATATATAACGGGTGACTTAACATGCGTGATTACAGAGAAAAGCATACTGCATTTCTTCATTTGGAGGATACTACACACGAGAATGTGTGAAAAAGACTTGCTATACCTTTCGAAGTCTTTAATGTTATTTTTGCTGCAAAAATCAACACGGAATGGAAGTAAAAAAATATGTGTGTGTTACATGTGTGGAGGTTGGCAGCTAGCATTTGCACCACAGCGCGTCCGCGTGCTGCCATATAGGGCACGATGGGAAGCTCTGTGAAAGGGCTTATGTAAGCAAAATGCAAACCATCGTAGGACCCAAGCTCTCCTACATATGTGAATGCTTAGGAAGTTCAAACATCATCACTCTTTCAAAGTAGCCTGTTTTTGCTTAACATTCGGCACGACTTAATCCGCCTGCATGTTGGAGTGTGTCCGAAATCTGTCTCTGGTGTTAAATATTGACTAGGCAATCCTAAACCAGGATAAAAAGTGACAGGTTTCGGTTGTCTTTGAGGAATTGGGGGCGTATTCTAATCTGAGGAGAAATTCAAATCCGGTTCAGGAAGGGGAGTAGAATGTGGGATGTGTTTCTGATAGTCTACAAATGTCGCCCGAAGGAAGGCATTCTTCTCTCCGTGGATAGCGTGAGGCATGTGAGGCATTTTTGGAATTTAAAACACTGAGAGCACCAGCCTTTTGACGAGCAGTTACGGACTATTGAATTAGCAATACATATAAATATAATACATACGATCTTAATAGCTATAGTACTTACGATAACAAAACAGTATTTGCGCGCTGTTTTGTTAAACCTGTCGGTGATACAGGACAATTTATGTCAAGTTGATAGATAATAATTACTACAGTGCAGCTGATATGGCAATAATTATGGCAATAATTCACAGTCACAGGCGGCTTGTTCTTGAATATCTCTGTACAGTACAAATTGGTTCATTACATTATGTACTTTATTTTAGTTAGTGGCGTGTTCTTCTCGACGACTTCCACAAAGATCAGCGCTTTGCCAAAAGTACGTGGGGACATCCGTGCACAAAAATGGCGAAAGCTGTAGTTTCCGAGTTTGTGAACTCAGCAAGTTACGTGCTGCCAGCCAGAACCTCACTGTACGCCAGCATTCACGCTCATAGAACTTGCGTAAGGTGGCGTCTCCTAGACATTGCGAACCGCGACCACTTACAGAAAAGTCCAGCGAGTAAAAACTGTTTGCCTTACGTCGGGTACAAGGGCGCTTGTGCGCTTAGAAAGCGCGAAGTCCTTATGTTATCCAGTGAATCCTATTTGTTGGTTTTGTAAATTCCAACGTTCACTGACTAACAGTAGCTGTCGCTTTTTCATTCCTGTATGAGGCAGTGAGTCTGAGAGAGTGCAGGGGTGGCAGGCGATGAAACGTTCTGTACCCCTAAATGAACAATGGCTCATGAGTTTATAGCTAGATTTCGCCACGATATTGCTTTCGATCGACCCATTGTTCACTGCGCGGGTGTCCACGTGCGCACATAAATTCCTGACGCACCTTAGCTGATATGGCCACGTTAGGAATTCCCCGAGTGCTTTTTCTCATGCACTGCGCTGCTGGGTCTGCCAAGCGTTGCTCTGTCCAGATCGAGGCAATGCGTACGAGTCATTATCAGAGTCCTTCAATATTCTCCTGGTCATGAAGCTGCGCCGTAACTCTATGAGGGAGCTTTGTGCCATGCAAGCGGAGGCCGCGGGGCGGTGCTGCGTCCATTCTGTTGGCATCGCGTCGACGGCAGCAGAGGTGGCTGCCGGTGTCACTGCGAAATATTGTGGCGTGTTAGCGCGTCCTTTTCGGCCGTATGTTTTTTCATGTGGTTAGCGTGTTGTTCCTGAAGGTCGGGAAGGATGCCGCGTACCTGCTGCGTACTCGGATGTCGATCCGGATACAAGGGAAACGACGAAAAAGTGCCGATGTTCTCGCTTCCTCGAGACACCGAACGGCAGGAAAAGTGGAAGCGCGCCATACCGCGACAATCAACTGGTGGTTTCACATTCGATTCCCCACATGTACGCGTTTGTGAAAAGCACTTTGACGAGAGTGACATCGTTCGCGTGGACCAGTGGATAATCGGAGGTGCTGTCGTGACGTCGCAGCGCGACGTTCCGAAACTGCCCAGGATTTTCGTTGCCTCCCGGCGTATTTGTCAAGCGCGAAAACGTCCAGAGCTCGCCTGCCTAGACAGCAAACGCGTTCTAAGCGTCGTCGGGAACCATCATCAGATGTGGATACCGTTGAGGCTGCACCGACACTGTGCACGAGCCCCTCTGACACAGCTACTGCGGAGAAAAACACAGCTAATGAAGGTGAACATATTGACCGCCTTGACGCACACTTACTCGTTGCATGCCCGTAAAACATGAGTTCGAGCAGTGCAACGTTCGCCGTTTTCTTTTATACAGGCACTGAGATCACCAAAAACGTAGAGGTGGCATGCCAAACAGACGGAGCTATATGCAGTTCCTCGCAGCTTCAAAAATTGGAAGCACACGTTCGTTGCTCAGAACGGCGACTTCAGCGCTACCAGCTGAAGCTTGCTAGGGTGACAGCGCAAGAGAGGCGCACCTTCGTCATGCGAGCGAGTGATTTCTTTAAAACGTTTAATATACACACAAGATATGTGTTGTGCACGTGTATTAGGGCAAACGTCTGTACTAAATAAAAACATTTGGTTTTGAGTGCTGGTAATCTAATAGGGTTTGAATCTGATGGATCAATAAAACAGTTCCTAACCGTCGTGCGTAATAAGCCTGGTTCTGACGTGCTAATTGTATATGTATGAACACCTAATGAAGACCGAGACGCTTACGGATGCCGGAAATGAAGAAAAATAATTTAGCGGAAGTCACAACTGAAGAGCGCAATAGATACGTACTCACGAGAGATGATCATTTTTTGCGTTACGTGTTGACGCCGCCGACGTGGGACACCGACGATCAATTTTCGCGTTTGAAGAGGCATGTAAGGCTTTCGCCATGACAGTAAAAACAGTAAAGAAGGATTGGGAAAACTACACATTACTGCATGAGCAAGCGAAGTTTAAACGCGGCACGGCACCGTAGTGATAAATGAACGCGAAATAAAACACGAAAACCTGGGGAAAGGCCTGTGAACTATCCCTCGATCATCGTTAATTTTCAAAGAACTAATTCATTCAAACTGGCTCTTGGTTCTTTAAACAGGAGGCTATATTGCGATATATTCGTACACTCTAAGAAAAAGAGAGTCAAAAGAGGGTCATGGAACCGTGACTCTCTTCGGGCGTCCATGTGACCCCTTTTGGAAGGTACAGGCAGAGAAAAAGAGTTAGCAGTTTGGAAGGAGTCACTGGACGCCCCTGAAGCGCGTTTCGATTAGCTTCCGTCATGAAAGAGCCGCCGTATACGCCAACCATATCGCGCGCTTGCCCTTTGGCGCCGTTGTGGCGCGTTGCTCGGCAACGGAGACGGGGTTGGCGCCGGGGTGACGCGCCGCTTCTGCCTTCTCTCTCAGTCGTCTCAGCTCGTCTATGCTATTGGAATGCGTTGCGTTGGTTGCGCGGGCGGCGCGGGTTGCGTGTCTTGAAGTTTCATTAGATGTTCTCTGGTTTCGTCAGTTCATGTTCATGCGCGTCTTCGATGGTGGGTGTTGACGCCGGCTCCGCGCACGAAGTGACGCTTGCAGTGCGGAATATTCATGGAGCTGCGGATACGGACAACGGGCGCCAGTTAACGGTGAGTGTACTGCTTTCGTAGGCACTAATTATACAGCTTTAGCTGGGCGTCTGCAGCAGCTCTGCGAAGTTATCTGCCAGCCATTTCCAACAGCAGCCCGTGTCCGCGGGGCTGTTGCGGATGCCCAACTAAAGCTGTCGGTTAACGAGTTGCCACCGTTATGCATGCGCGTTGCTCTACAAGCTCCCATAAAGTGAGCGATGCAAACAATTATCAAGGGTCATTTCTTGCTGATCGCGCATTGTGTCTGCACTACTCAAGGTGCAAGATGTCGTTTTGAGATGCACTTTAGTTCACTTCCACTTCATAATAACATTTCCATCGGCCTTGAGTGTGCTGCGTGCTTCCGCGCGTGGGAACGTGAAAAAAAAAAAAAAAAAAAAAAACGTCTGTGTACAGAACGCTCAGACGCACTATATTAATGGTTTTTGTTGGCTTAAAGACGGTAGCTTGAGGTGCAGATATAGTACGGTGGCTTCCAGAACGTATGCGATAGTCATTCAAGTTGGACACGCCTCGCCGGTAAGGCGAAAATGCTAGACTTTAGACAGCGCCCGTTGTTGCGGCCGTCGCCGTGCACTTTTTTCCTTCGTTTCTGTTTGCTGTTTTCATGGTTTGCCAACAGCTGCGATGACGCTGTAAGGGAATCAAGTGAGTGTACGTGATTGTGGGAGTTATGTGCGCTAATTCTAGCATATGACATGTCTGATCTCGACGTAGACGGCGTCCGCACGCGCTAGGTGTCGTTCGGGCCCTCGTACTCGCATGTGTTTATCTGAGTATGGGTTACGTTTGTAAAACATGCGGTCAGTAACCGCTCACGGCGTGCCCCTGACTGCCGGATGATGTGTTTGGGTGTCGGGGTAAGCCGGCGCAAAACCGTGTTTATTCTGAAACCAAATTTTGAAGCGATTTCTCAGAAAAAAAGTGCTTTCATTCGTGTATAGCCAGTGCCTATTGCGAGACGAGGTTCCCGCTGCCTTTTACGTGAAAATTTGTTTTCGTTCCTTCATTGTGTCTATGTGAACCACTTATTTTGTAGGTTTTGCAAACCATTACTGCAATTTCATTTTCTCATCATAATATCACGTTCTGCTTTTCAGATACCGTTGTTCATGGTGCTCACGCTGAACAGGAGCGACAACCTAGCAAGCCACAAGTCTGAGACCTCCAGCCGTCACCACTTTTTGATTTATTCTTAATCATAAGGAATAAAGATTGAAACATGATGCCCATTTCTGCAGATTATTTTGCACTATATGACACTATGCACATGAGTCACACATTTTAGTTGGCTATACTCATAGAAGCATGTAAACGAGAAATACCCAAACTTCTTAATTGGAAATGAAATACCATCTTTTCGCGCTTTCTATATAACTTGCTGGAAAATATGTTGTTTTGGCGAGTTTTATTAAAATAATGCTAAAACTGAACTATTCCCTTTTTGCAGTCGCTGGGCAGAACGGCAAGTATTATTGGACATGCTTAAAATGAATACTCCACTATTTTCAACAGTAGACGCGCAAAAGTAGAGCAAGGGTCAAATGAGTAGCTTAAAATACTCGTGGAGTCGCTAGACGCTTCGGTGTGGGTCACTTGACCCCCGTAGGAGTGCTACCGGCAAGAGTCGTCTGACTCCCTATAAGTGGAAACGTGATCCTTCGGATGATAGTCTTTCAACTCTTCCTAGAGGGTCGGGAGACTCTCCTAGAGCGAGCCGACCCTGACCCACCAAGAGAGTCACCGTGACTATTTAAAGAGAGTCCTATACGTGGCAAGTCAGAACTCTCCGAAAAGAGTCACGCATACTCTTTTTTTTCTTAGAGTGTATACAACCACGTATAGCCTGAAAGATTTGATATGCACGATAAAAATTGCAACCACTGCGTTTCCGCGACGCCCGAAGATCCGCCAGAGTCCTTGAAGGACTCCGTATCACCCACAAAGTTCCCCTAGATTCTTCAGAAAAAAAAACTGCGTTTATAGCAGTAGTATATCGCGCACAGCGGAAGCAGCATGCGTTTGTTGCCATCGAATTTCTGGCTTTAAGGCCTCATTCGACGCTAAATTGCACTGTATTAGACAGTCCCCGAATTTCCGTGAGGGTAACATCACTCTGAAGATGTACTAAACGTTCGCGGGTACTTTCAATCACGTTTTGCAGTTCCGACTGGCGCCGTGCAACTTCAGCGCCGGTGCCGCTCCGATGCCCACGCACGGGCGAGGGCGCCCCTAGCGGCTGCTCCTGTCCCTATATCAAACTTTCGCGGGAGCTTCATGACCAGGAGAAGTATTGAAGGACTCTTTCATTATTATTCTTCGGCTACTAGCAGCCGTTAGTTGTGCATTCATATTTCGACAGAACATTTATTATTTGAACTGAACGAAATATATATAATATCTATCTGCCCAAGCCACTCCTACGTCTTCTTGTATCAACTGCATTACAACAACTTGTCACGAACATTTGAAGCTATGGTAACACACGCTCTTCTTTGTTCAATACAATTATTTGTTTATACGGCACAAGCGAAGTACTTCAAAGATCGAAAGAGCGGGAAAGTAGAAACAAACAAATCACTGCAAAACAGTATTCCGACTCTCGCTCTAAAATGGGCCCCCACCATCATAAATTGTAGAAATTTTGTTCCCATACGCTTGTGCTTGAAGAACCAGCAACGAAAAACCGGCAACCTAATTACCAGGCACATCCTAAGGCAAACAGTCGCCAGTATTAGCACCCCTCACTTCGGCGAATGATTGCTGCGTCGTTTTTTTTTTTCCTTTGTAGTCCGCGCATTTCCATTGGGGAACCACGGTCAGGGCCCAACGAGCAAGGACTTCCGCAGCAGCGAACCGCTCATGCCCCCTCGTGCGAAAAGAGCGGTACTCAATCCCCGCCGTTACGCACTGACGGGCTCCCGTGCTCCCTGTTAATCCCCAACAGCCGACGCTGACTCAGGCGTCCAAACGAAATAAGCCACAGCCGTCGCTTAGCCCTCAAAATCTAAAGCTGTACTTCCGTACTCTGTCACTTATTCAACAGGTCGCAGGCCACCCTGTCCTTGTATCTCTTCTACAATCTGCTACTATACTTTCATCCGCTTTTCATTCACTCCGTAATGTAACACAACTTTCAAAGCCGTTCGGTAGAAGACCATGGCGAGGGCGTTATACCTTTTTCTATTTTAACCGGCTGGTAAATATATCATCAGCAGTGTTTAAAAACACATTGTGAAAAAGACTTTCGCTTATTACGTGCGGCTTAGCTAACAATGCGCGCATTACTGCTCCGGTTGTAGGCCGTTTATTTTTAAGTAGATTTTATGCTTTTTTTTCTTTTTTGTTCGGTCACGGTGTTACAAGGAGGTTTACATGGTTGACGTTTACTTAAAGTTGCTTCGGAACGGTGAACCTTGAAAACCTTAGAACGAGCTGCGACAGCTTGAGGAAGGTCGGCAACTTCATTGAGTCTTTGTACAATGCATGAGTCTTTGAAGCTGTTCTGAGTGGGGAAATGCAAAAAAAAAATGAAAAATTAGTTTTCAAATGGATTCTTATATAACCGACTGATTCTTATATAACCGAACGCTCGTACGAAGTGATAACTGCAGTCAGTTATCAAGCATCCTTTGCATTTCGCACAAAAACAACCACAACAGGAAAAACTTTACGATGCGATGAAATCTTATAAAGCACCTAATCTCTTATCACAGTTCCGATGGACGCATATCACTATTCCGCTGCGTGCTTAGCATATTCCTGATAGCATGAAACAGCGTCAGGGGCACGTCGCAGTTGCGCGTACATGAATTTTTTTTGCCTAATCTACGCAGAAGAATTTGTCGTACAACGGTCATTGGGGACGTGGCATTTCCCTTTTGTAAATCTCATCGCTAAGCTGAGTGTCCACGGAGCTTAAAAAATACATGGCTGATCCCTCCATCATGGTAATTGCTATAACACGAAAGTGTAACGTGTCTTCACAGGAGTGGTTGAGCGTTTATTGTGCATTGATATATGAGAACTTGTACAATGTCTATTGGTGTTCGGCAGCTATTCGCCTCGAGGCCCACCACTGGAAACGCCGGCGCCACCGTCGGCGTGACGTACTTAGGCAGGATCACGTGGTCTCCGCGGCCGCGTCGGCTGCTTGTGGCGCACTGCCGCGTGCTCTGAAAACGAGTTTCAAGTCCCACATGCGCTGCGGTCTGTTCAAATTCGGAAGTTTTCTCTCATTTTCTAATAAATTGAAACCATTTTAATAGAGTGGCTGCCTCCGAAGGCGACGAACATGGGGCTCTACCGCTTGGTGCCACAGCGCCGCGCTTACGCGAAGGAGCCCAGTGTCAGCCTGCACTGGCAACCGCGGGACAAGAAACAGCGTGAAGCATGGGTTGTAAAGCTCAGAACCGGCAAGTAGCCATCCGCTACCAGTCTTGTGTGCAACAAGCACTTCCGCGACGAAGACTTGTTACTGCGTCGGGCCTGCGACGTTCGGTGAGTAGCAGACAGCGTTCACTGAGACGATGGCTCGCGCGCTTACCGCCGGCAAATGATGCTTATCTGCCACGGGATGGTAAATTAGCGCTACATTTTACCACGTGCGATGCCATCTCAGAACCCTCCAATGCGACCTCTTGATCGTCGGCCCCGTGCTCAGCGTCCACAAAATCGGCTGCAGATACACAAGTCATTGTTTAGATACGTTGAATTAAAAAACGCACAGGGTCCCTTATGCATTCGTTAAAGATGACTAGAAGGCGAAAGCCAGCTTCTTCTTGTCAGTCGATGTACTGATTCTCCCGCGTTACTGTATTTTCTTTCTTTTCCTAGGCGTCGCATGCTACTACATGCTCGGTCTCGTAGACTGGTTCTCCTTCCACCAGCAATCTCGAAGTGGTGATGCTTTGGTCTATGAATTTGTTGATCACAGAGAGCGGCAAGTTCACTGGAATGCAAAGGGAACGATAATAAGGAGCATTAAAAAAAGGCGTCGCATTTGCTCACGTTTTGTGTGAGCACCAAACGAAACGAATGCGCTGAATAAAGAAACAGAAGCAGCGGCATTTGCCCGCTGAGAAGACCGATCAATACGCAGTGCGAGACAACTTGTCCAATGACTTTGCAACGTACCAGAATTAGACCGAAAAAGAAAAAAAAAACACTGAATCGTCGGGACGGCAGATCACAAAGTTGTCATGCGCACCGAAGCCGCAGTTGTAAGGAAATTGTTTTTGAACTGCTCTGATAGCGTCCGCGCAACAGTAGTTGTTTGTTTA
This sequence comes from Rhipicephalus sanguineus, assembly GCF_013339695.2. Taxonomy (NCBI): domain Eukaryota; kingdom Metazoa; phylum Arthropoda; class Arachnida; order Ixodida; family Ixodidae; genus Rhipicephalus; species Rhipicephalus sanguineus. The sequence goes on along the minus strand of NC_051180.1, from coordinate 66,453,132 downwards.
CTCACAAATTCTCATGTTTTGCGGCCTAAAGTTCACAGCGCGGTGCCAAAACGCGCTCGTAGCAAAAGCGAAACCATGTAGAGGCACCGTCAGTCGTCGCGAAGCCGTGCGATCGCTGGCTTGAGGCTTCTTTCTGTTATTCTCCGTTTGGTTATACAGGCAGTCTACTCTAACGAGATATTTCACATAGTTTGCACCCAGCGAGTGACTACCTTTCACGCAATAAGCCGGTTCAGGGGTGTCCAACGCCGTGACAGCGTGAAGCGGGTGCTCGGTTTTCTGCAAAGAGACAGCGACTGTAGACTATCTTGTGCTTTCAGTTCGTCGAAAATGATTATCTTGACAGTAAAGAACACAGTTCATTTCGAAAGTACTTACAGAAATGCCCTAGAGGGCTTCCGCGAGGTGTTTTTGTAGAGCGCCGACAGCAAAACCTAGGGGGAGCGCGCCGGCGGCATCCTGCCTAGCAAGCAATCGAGGCGCGTCCGATAGAGGGCGACTCCGTAACTCCTCGAGGCCAATAGCACCGTCTAACACAAATAAGGATGCACAAAACGCATGCCCAAGTATACTCAGAACGTGCGGGAACTAACAACTGTCACAGTTGTAACTTTTTTATGTGTGAGCAGCGCGCTCCTTTCGCAAAAGCGGCCGCTGCTGTGAGCGAGGTGAACTTCGTGCGCTCTGTAACTGCAACGCAACCTTTGCGGTGAGCGCAAGAGACGTACAAACCACCCCCATTCACGAGATAAGCGCGCGCGTACGGGTGTCCACGCCCTGTAGGCCAAAGTACTGGTGGTATAGGTAGCTAGGCGCGCGTGCGGGACGACTCTCTTTAAAGCGCGCCCTTCGCGCCCTTCGCGCCATCTCTCTGGTGATAACGAGAACACGCTGAAGTGCCACCAAGCTCTGAGTACCGCCAGTGGTAAATGGTGTACATAAATAGCTCGCCGTTAGAGTGCTGAACAGCACGCGCTCTATGGCCAAGTCGTTTAGCTCCGCGCGCTGAGAGAGAGGGATCATGGGTTCAATTATTTTTCTTCTAGTGTTTTCTTTGACATCTGTTAGTGTGCATTTTACAACGTCATATCCGTGACGGAAACACGTCAGTGATGTATTGGTGGACCCCGGCATAAGACACTTTCGTGTTCTAAATTGGCGAAGCGTTTCAAGGATTTTCACAGAGTAAAGGAGCGCTTACGGAACTTATCTGTCTCTAGCTGAAGGATATGTATGGAGGAAAGACTGCAAAACTAGCTTCTTCGAGTGTGGCCAAATACTTTCTCGAAAACAAAGCTATGCCTGGAAGTCCACTGGGGCCATGATTGCATATCCAGTGCAACTTACGTTATTACGTGTTTAACGACCCGCTATCTCCTCAAAGCAGTAAGTTGGAATGCCCGTTTTATGGTGGGATTTAACGAGCGGCTGGGTTTTATTGCTGATAGCAGCAAGAGACAAAAGAAAGCACGACTAGTGGACTGAACGAAAGTGCGCTACTGTTTCTTTTCGTGCATTGCGCACCTCGCATGCTTCATCCGCATGAAGTACAAAATAGAAAGGTCTAAGTGATGATATAAAAGCTGAAGAAAAGACGCAGGAGAGCATGAAGACGCTGCACTGACATCGTGTGTCCGCAGTTCGTGGCTTACCTTCCAACCGCGGAATAGCGACTCTAGAACTAACCGGCTTCACGGAAAGCGAAAGAAAAACATAGCGAAAGTAGACAGTAAATGCGTGCGCAAACCGAAATAAGGAGCAGTGGTCATTTCGGGCTCGCTATAGGATCCTATGCAAGGCACGCGGCTAAAAAGATTGTCAACTGCGTCACGGAGAGGCCCCGTCTGCGTTCGCGCCACAACATATGTTTGTGTTTTTAACTCAATGATGGACCGTTTTTTCCTTTCTTCCTCCTTCCAACCCTTTACGGAGGATGGAATTATTTCCGAAGTGGCCCCTGGAAAGCAAAATACACGATCGTGCGTGCGTTGTCGCCACAGAACGGAGCACAGTGAAACGGTCCGGACAAGGGACCGGTGCACCACGGCCCAGCCTATTCTCTTCCCCGAAGTTATGAAGGGAAGCCATTGCGACGGCCGTTTTCGCGAAAGCGGTCAGCAGGAGCAAGCACGTGATAAGCGGTCCGAAAACCATAAGGTCAGACGCCCTACCACAGAAATAATGAAAGCGAAATGGCCATAAGTTGTTCACGAATGGGGAAGGGTTTGATGCGGGATCGTTTTGAGGACGGTGTAGGAGAATTACCCCGGGATTCGCGGTGCGTGTGCTGTGCCGGTATGGTCCTAGCGTGAGTATTCTCTTCGGCGAACACCCCTCTGAGGGCACTAGGCTTATACGCGCAGTGGGCGAGGGATTCACATTGTGGATTCGGTTGCACGCCCATCGGCATGGCCCGTGCTCTGTGCCGTCGTCTCTTCGCTGCTCTAAGCAGCTGCAGTACACAGCACGTCCGCGATCGATTCTCTGTATCGCACATCTCCCGGCAACGTTGCCGATCGTGTGCTACCGGAATGATTCGGTGGTCGGTCGTGCGTGTCGCCTCGTATGCCGCGTACGCCGTCGTTTTCACTTAGCTCCACTGCGTCGACATGACGGTGCCGCTGGCGACGGACCACGCCGGAAAGAAAGATTAGCACCGCAAGAGGGGCACCATCCCCCCGGCGCACGGCGAGCTTAGCGATCAATTGATCCTAGCGCAGAGCCCCGCAAACACTGCGAGCCACCCACGCATAACAATTCATTGTAGTCGTGAGTTTCTCTATCGTATCTTCTTGCTTTCATCTATGCGCTCAATCCTAGTTTTTCCTCGACATAAAGTGTTTAATGGAGTGAACATAGGTATGACTGGGTCAGTCTATAGATGCTCCTTCTGGAGATGGAGCGCCGCGAAATCAATTATTAGAGCTCTTTATAAAGTTTGCTCCCTCCTATATACCGAAGAGTACCAAACTGAAAAGTTCAGTGCGAAGGTTGGGCGGCTTATCACAGCAAATTGGCATTATAGCGGCTTCGCATTGCTTGCAATCGCTTTTGCCATTTGTGGGCATCGCTATCTTTTTACGCACATAAAAACACAGCTGTATTTTGCTACTTTACTTCAATCACAGCGTTTACAACGCCACCAACAGCCCTATTTACTTATTTGTATTCAGTTTTATCCTTGCTTAAATGAAAGTAATAACACTACAAGAAACGCACGTCAGGAAACAAAGGCTGGGTTTCCACATCATGGATTATTGCTTTTCTGAGCATCCAGCCATAGAGCCGTTTCACAGAGCTACACTGCAAACGCAAACTAGCCGAATTGGGCGTTTTAAGGGCTACATTCCTCCTTAATACTACCTTCATCTGGACAGTACTCCCTTAGGGTGTAATGAGGTGGGTGCAATAAAGTTCTGCGTCCTCAATTTTACTTCGTTAAGAAATTATGTGGAAGAAAGGAGGTAAATTCACTATCCGACGCCATTCGTCGAATGGAGTTCAAGAACAAAAAACTCCCATCTCATTTCCTCTGGCATGTTTTCTCTATTTTTTCCGAAGCTTTCCATAATGCCTTCAGTGCTGGCGGGCATGTATGCAGCTGTGCGGGGGAAAGAAGTAAAAGAAAGAGGCGGCATGCTTCAGCGTACTAAAAATCCCTTGCACAGATGGCCCAGAGAAAGAGATATACGCGACCCTCCGAACGGCTGAAGAGGAAGCGAGGAAGCCCTTTGGCCTTCGCGGCAGCAGCCTACTGCGGCCCGCCCCCGCCAGGTCAAAAGCATGCCAGACGAGGCGCTACCGAAGTGAAATGGGACAAAGCTTCGCGCCGCATGCGCGCGCGAAGAAAAAAAAACATAGAAAAAAGAAAGAAACGCGAGGAGGGAATCGTTCCCGCGGCGGCGCGATCGTCGTAGCTAGGCCGGCTAGGCCTTGTGAACGCCACTTCTCAAGTGATCAGCTGTGTCGGTCGTGTGTGCCCGTTTTGTGCCTGCATCCTCACTGTGCTCTCGCCGCTGGATGTGATATGCCTGGTTTGACGACAGTGCGACATGCTGCGCTGCGAATGCGATAATCGCGACGGCCTGTCGACTCAAGCGAGCGTGCCGCTGTGCATTACTAAGCAGATGATGGGCACCCTGCGTGCTCGGCACAGTCAGGAACAAAAATGGTAAGTGATACTGATGTTCTCTGTCTTTGCGAGCCCTTATCGTCGCTTATGCACCTGTAGATGACCTTCTGCACATTCCGTCGCTTGAAAAGTGCAATGAAAAGCAAAAAAGAAAAGAAAATCGGCATGTCAAGCTTGCGAAATGCCCGCCAGCGCACCATGAGTGGCATGTAACCCATGGCGTACTTTACACGCATGTCATACATTGTTTCCATGTTACCAGCTGTCATTTATGGACGTCATACAGTCACGTCACGCTATACCAATCTTGGTATGATATCAAGTTAGAGAACCGGACGCGAGTGCACCAGGCTCCATGCCGTAAATGACATACATGTCGTTATTTTCATTTTACTATATGTCATTTATGTTCGTCGCACAATCAAGTCACGCTATATCAATTTAGGTGTATGTCAAGCTAGCGAACCGGCCGCGAGCGCACCATGAGCGTGGCGTGTGTACATGACATGCATGTCATTATTTTCATGTTGCCAGCTGTCATTTATGTTGGACGTACAGTCACACTGCACAATACCAATTTTGGTGTATATGAAGCAGGCGAAACGGCCACCAGCGGCTCCGAGGCCATGTTGTCAAAATAACGCCATACATGACAAGCGTGTCATGATTTGCACGTTAGAAACTGTCGTTTATGTGCGTCATACACTCTTGTGACGCCATACCCATTTTGGTAAATATCAAGTTAACGAAACAGTCGCAAGAGAACCAAGGGAGTGACGTGTAAATCATGTCGTTAATGAAATGCATATTATGATTTTCAAGTTAAGACCCATCATTCATGTTCTTCATGCAGTCGTGTCATGCCACACGAATTTTGGCATACATCTCATTAACGAAACAACCACACGAGCCATGAGTCGTAGGAGGCTAGATAGACAGGTAGATAGATCCATTCAAAGTCGCAGAAGTGTTTAACAAATGCTTCGCATTTGTTATGGAACTGTTTTGGAACTTCTGTGAATACCACTCATGCTTCATACGACCAGTCAATCGACCCAGGAGTGCGCCCTGATAAAGTTGTTTGCACGATATAATTTTCTTGCCTGCGATAAAGCATGAATGAGGCATGATGCTTTCAGGGAATATACATTAGAGCAAAAGGCCATGGTTATCACATTGTCACATGATGGAATGTGCATAAAGGACAACCTTGTTTTCGATTTATTCTTTTCTCCAACTTCATTTGTTTGTTTTAATCCTTCGTCATCGTGTCAATTTGCGCACATTGACATGTGACAAGACCGTGCACTCTCATTTTGCAGCATCTACCTGGGATGCAGTCAATTACCCTGGACATCTTTCTCCCGCCATGCAACTGTGAGAACCCACCGAAGCACAGATTGTCAGGAAGTGAAAAGACTTTTCGGCAACAATTTTGCATTGGGCACTCTGCCCGTCTCCTGAAATAGCATATTAAGGTACATAAGCACTGTACCTTCATGCATATGCATCAAGGGACAGTCAAATAGCATATCAAGGTACATTAACATCATTAGCTTGGATTCATTAACATCAATAGCTTGTAAATAAAACCTCCTTTTGAACCTCCTTTTGAAGGGGGTTTTGCGTAGTACCTTTAGGATGCACGCTGCGCAACGAGCCCAAAACGCCCTAAAAGGCTCAAACCCGTTTGCAGTGTACTATATCTGCTCTTTTTTCTCCTCGTGTTGCCTTACTATACTGGTAGTATCCCTACCCTGTCCCGCTTCATATTAAGTTACTGCAGATACACTTCTCTTTTGTATTGGTATTCGTTTTTAAATTGCGCTGGCTGTTTCATCTTCATCTTTCGCGCTCTCGCGTTCACACAATGCACAAACTTCACAAACAAGGTGACGGGAACAAGTGCTTGCACAACTAACCACGGAAACAAGTTTGTGAATTGTGTAGAAAAAGTGATGTACCAGATTCCGCTCACATGCGGAAAGAAATACGTAGGCCAGACGGGAAGGCGCCTGAATGAAAGACTGCGGGAGCACAACAGCAATGTGGACAAATCGGTGCAAGGCCACCTAGGCTTGCATTGTCGAGATTGCGGATGCCAGCCGAAGTTCAGTGAAACCAAGGTTGTCGCTGGGCACAATAATCAGATGACTCGTGAAATCATTGAGGCGTCCGAGATTGTTCGCCTGGGGGATGACTGCGTTAGTATGGCATCTTTGGGACTAACGCAGAAGGAAATAATGTATCTGAATATGTAATGCAGGGATATGTGATAGGTGTTTCATCGGCATGAGTGTCTATCAGTATTGTAATATTATGTAATATATTCGCCTTTATTCTATATGTTTTCATTTTGCTTGTTTATTAATATGGTACGCGATTGTATAAAAGCTTCATGTGTCTGTCGAATAAATTCAGTTGTAAGTTTGTGCTTGTTTTCGTGTGGTTCAGTCTTCGTCCTGAAAGTGGTGCGCAATAAGTAACAATGAGTGTTCTAAGAGCCAAAGCCCGTCGTCTTGATGCGAGACCGCTGTCAGAAAAGATCCTGGAACCTTGAGCCACGGTTTCGTGTATGGACAAGGCCCCGAAAGCCCTATTGAGCTACTTGAAGGTGAGAGTACTTCAAGAGCGTCTGTGAACTACCAGCGCAAGTTCGTGTGGTGTGCGTCCTCACCAACTGTTCATTGTTTTCTTTTTTAACAGCGGAGCTCTTTAAGGCTTTCGTTTCGCCGGGTGGTGTGAACACAAACTATGATCATCATTAATCGGCACGTGCTCTCTTCGTCCTCTTCTTCATCTCAGTCCCCTTCTTCATATTCTGCTTCGCTCCCAAAACACGTGCGACGATTTCTCCAGTGTGGGATGGAATAACTCCCATGGGTGAGAAACGAGTGCAGAGAGAGAAAAAAGAAGCAGGTAGATGATATAATAATATTATCTGGGGTTTTATGTCCCAAAACCACCACATGATGATGAGGTACGCCATAGTGGAGGGCTCCGGAATTGTGGACCATCTGGTGTTCTTCAACGTGCACCGAGAGAAAAGGAGAAATTCTTGGCGAGGCGGGAATCTGACCTGCGTACCCACAATTCACAGGCGAGCGTTCTACCACTCGGCTATCCAGACACGCTAGCAGATCATAGCATAGGCTTGTATATTATATTATATTATATTATATTATATTATATTATATTATATTATATTATATTATATTATATTATATTATATTATATTATATTATAGTATGGTATGGTATAGTATAGTACAGCAAGGTGGTAGGAAAGATAAGTGAGGGTGAGGAGGAGGAAAAGTAGGAGGGAAGAGAGGAAGAACAGGAAGAAAGAAAGAGCAAGAAAGACCAAGAAATTCGTAGAATAGAAATAAACAAATAAAATTAAACAGAGACAAAAATACAAAGAAACGGAGATTTGAGAGGAAAAGAAACAGAGGAAGAACGAAAAAGAGAAACAGACAGAAGCAAAGAAGGCTGTCCAGCTCCGCACTTCCTTCAGGCTTAATTCCGCTGCCTTAATTTTCTTACTCTCGTTCTTTCTTCTCTATCCTGTCTATTATTCCCCCTTGCCCTCACCCCACGTGTACACTAGCCAACGAGAGAAAGCTTGGTTAACATCCCTTACCTTTCTGTTCGTTGCTCTCTCTCTCTACTGTGCGTGATCGAACGATAAGAGTCTTCATAAATACCTACACATATCGTCACCCAATATGAATAGCTGATGAAGGCGTATTAAAATAGTACATAACATTCGCCAGGTTCTTCGCAGAATGTTAGTTTGGCTTAACCACATTCTCTGGCGATGGTGTATATCTGTGTATGTGCCAACTCCAGGCCAATGGTCATGTGCCACTGCGGGGCTATGCGTCAGAAAGGATATAAGCCTACATGTGTAATGATGAGCTCTGGCTAGTCTTCCCAGACTATCGGCTAGTGTTGGCTAAAGTTGGCTAGCACTGAACATTGTCACTTAGTGCTCGGTAATATTCTCGGTAATCTTGGCTCCAGTCGCGTGAAGTGTTCTATACACTCTTATAAGAATGTAATAAATAATACAAATTTATTACCAGGACTCTCGTAGAGTCTAGCTATGCTGCCGGATTAAGCCAACGAACACTGGTAATAATATAAATGTCAGCGCGTTGTAGCGTGAAACTCTCGTTGATAAAAGTGGCATCTGCGCAAGAATGTGAGTGAGTCCCGACATTACGTCGAAATACGAACTAGACTTTAGGCATAACAATGCAGTCGACGTGACTGGTAAGCCATCGTCACGCACACTATTAAAATTGCAGAAAGACATCGATCCGTCTTGTAACGCTTGGCTCTTTGCCAAACAAATCACCATAGCCAGCTCCTTGCTGATTACTTTTCATAACGTCCATTCGCATGGCGCGTGATGTTTGCAGTAAATAATTATTAATTAGCTGATCAACTAACCAATTAATTACTTATTTATTTTCCTTGTTTAGTTATTGATTATGTTTCGTTCCTGCTCTTCCAGAATAACATGAACCGTTATCACCACTCGTTGACTGGCATCGTTCTCAAAGAATAATAAGACATATGATGGGTTATGCGAAGTTCTTAGTCGATACGAGACGTTCTAGATGCGAAGCAGCTTTTGCTCGGGGCTGTGTCCGTCCCGTGGCGACCGTCCACTCAGAGTGGCGCTCGCGCCAAGCAGAACTCAGTTGGTACATGCTGCCTAATAAAAACGTCGTTTATAACCATAGGCGTGCGCATAGAGTTCCCCATTAGGGGGGGGGGGGGGCAAAGGTTCATCGCAGCGCCCCCCCCCCCGCCCTACTAAGTCAATGTATGGGACAAATTTTGCGCCCCCCCCCCCTCTTAGGCGACTAGAAGGGTCAATGTACAAGGCAGAATTTGCGCCCCCCTGTTAGGTGATTAGGGGGGGGGGCGGCCGCCCCCCCTGACCCTACCTGTGCGCACGCCCATGTTTATAACATACGTAAGAATTGTTGTTTGCTGACAAAGTTACGTGAATCACTTTACGCTTCAGAAAAGTGGTGGATGGCTGGTTGCATTAACCTCTAAAAAAGGCGGCCAAAATGCCTCTTGGAGCTTTTATAAAACAAAATAAGAAGTTTCTTTTCCGGTGCCGCTCTTTCCTCTCCTTTCTTCAACCAAGAAAGGTATTTTATATCAACAGAACCACAAATATGCATTATACTAGCTTCCTAAATCTCTGGCAATGTCGACTACCTCTGTCTCGCAATGGCCTCTCTCATACTATTAAACTTTTCTTTCTTAAACGAGTGTTCCAACTTTTTCCAACGTACTTGACCATTTGGCTTGCTATAACAAAAGGTCTTTAACAGAGCAATGACACAAAAATCTAATGACCTTCTTCCTTTCCAGTGTATAAGTTTGACAGCCGGAAAAACAGCACATGCGAAAAAATAAGGCACGGTCGGAAGGCGCCCTGACGATCTGGCTTTGAGAGCCGGTAAATAATGCATGACATTTTCTTCGTGAAAAGGCACGCTAGCCAACGGAAGTAAGGAAAAGAACGCCCAATAATGCTGTATGCTTGAAAGAATACTAAAAATAATAGGACAGTACTTTATGAAGAAAACATAAAATTTTGCCGCTTGCCGGATATCAAGCAACTAAAAAAGGCACAACAGAAAGTTAAAGCTGACCTAAGAAAAGCAACGCTAAGCGAGGACCCAAGCTTTACTTCCCGCTCAGAAGAGTTTACAAGACTTTGTAGAAATGGGCGCACCGCCGGCAGATGAAAATATTCTAACACAAATGTAGTCAAACAGAGGCATAGTAGGGCACTTAGCAACACATTAACGTTCAGCGCAATGGCAGACTGGGGAGGCTTCTTTCTCGCGCAGTGCGTCGTAAGTGTGCCTTAAACGAGACTCGACATCATCCCTGGCTTTGCGTCTCTACGTGCTGGCAGAGTGGACACACACACACACACACACACACCTTCCATGAAAAATATTCTTTTTTTGACGACCAGTAGAATTCTTTCCCAAAGCAAGAAAGTGACGAAGATGTCGTTTTAGCAATGAGCGTATATTGAACGCAAGAAGCAAGAAAACGGTCTACCGTTTTAATTGGCTTTATATTTTTCTCATATCAGGGATAGATACTGGATGTAACAGCTTTAGTCGGCCAAACCCTGTCACATACAAACACAAAAACAAATATGCGTGTTGAGGTGGCGTAAGACTTCGCTTAGTCAAAAAATTCTATTTTGAGTCGTTGCAATCATCTGATAGAGAACATCTTTATCTTTTCGAACATATTTCTCACTCAGGTACTCACGGTTTCAAAAATAATTGTTGGTCCTTTTCCTGCGACACGTTTACAGGAAATGTGGGCGCACTTCTACGTGATGTCCGCGTTTTTCTCTGAACAACATATTGGAGGTTTCTGTACTTCTTTCTCAAGAAATCTAGCGCACAAGCAAACGAAAATTCTCGTATAGATTAGTTAATGGCATTCACATTACTTGAGCTAGAATCAGTAGCCTCGATGCATTCCTATTTTTTGTTTCGTAACAAAAAACACTCATAAGCGTCAATTTTCATACATCAGCAAACGTAAAAAAAAAAACATAACATATCTACTTTTTCTCGCGCGCTCCCAATTTTAGTTCCACTTCTGTAAAGATCAAGTTGCTACCTTTCTACAAAAGTGCAATTTTCTGCAGATAGCAGATCTTAACAAAAAATTAAATATGTACAAAAACTTATAAAACAAGAATGAAAAACACTAATACAATTTAAGACTAATCTCGAGCTCCAATGCAACCTGCGTCTGTCTTTAAAGTTCCTTGCAAATTTTATAGTCATAGATTTTATTACCACTGATGTGCAGCCAAATATTGAAACATTTCCAGTCATCTCACCCCACCTTAATACCCTTAACCCCGTTTTCAATCTTGACCTACTCACAAAAAACAATATCGCTACAAAATATCTGCACAGAAAGGAACTCTGTACACCCATTGCCGTCTTTTTAACGCTTGTTTCATTTCTCGCAAAATTTGTATGTCATTTATTTTCTAAACGTGATCTCGGTGTTCGATCATCGCAGCAATACCTTCTATCAGCCAGCCGTAAATTCTATTCACATGCGAGAGTATCTGACGTGAATCGCGACGCTATACCCTGCAAGACAGGTGTACGGCTGGTTGCCAGCTGCTTACTAAATGACCCAAATACGGATCACAATTTTGTGTTTGGCTGGGTCTCTGATCCTATTTCACCTTGACATTCAAACAGCACACGTATTATAAAATGCGTTTTACATTTGCATGTGATTCTCTAGCCTTCGTTCTTTACGTGGCAACTCCCAACAGCCAAGCAGTCTTGGATATCATGCGAAACAGATGAAATCAGAACCACTATCGAACGTTGCGCAAAGTGAAGATCTGATTGGCTCTGGGTCTCTTTCTGCGAGAATGCTGTGGCGACGAGGGATCAGCTGGAGTATTTTGGTTCTTGCGAAACTATCGGTACGCGAAGAGTGGTGATTGCCCAACGCCCTCTTGAGTGGGTGCCTTTCTGTGAAGCGCATTCGCGACCTTGGATCTAATCTTGCTTCATTCAGAAGCTCCTTGCACGTAAGAAAGTGTTGTAAAGCGAATACTTTGACCTCTCGTAAAACGGAACACTTTAAATGGCTCCTTCGAGAGTGATTATCAGCTGCAAACTGCCTCTTATTTATACTAGTTCCACTCTTTCTTTCCGTGCTTCTTGACAACTTTCGATGATTTCAAGGAGCGCTTGTAAAACCTTGCCTTCTTCAGTTACGTCTCCCGATGGTCATCTAGTCTTGTAGTGGACCTACCTTCTGCAGATATTGAGTTTAGCGCAAACAGTTTAGCGCAAACATTCTTCGGGAAAACAAAAAGTCATTGAGCAAAACAACATCGGCAAGGGCATTCGCACGAAGTCTGTATGCCACTTCGAGTGTTGCGATCTTCCAGTCTACAGAAAACACCGTCAAAAAAAGAACACTGCTGTTTAAAGAAACACGAAAGTAAATTTTGTGACTTTGGTCATCAGTCGTAAGCATTGCAAAAACAAAAAAGAGATATTTGCATGCGCAGAGCAGTAAACTGCGCGAGGAATTGACTATGGCTTAATGCTACTCACACACGAGTTGGTGGATTTCCTTTCTGAAACCACTCGTGTACTCCACGAATGGTTCATTCTCCACTGCGGCGTTATACTTACATATACCATTTTGAGAGGTACAGGCCATAAATAAATAAATAAATAAATAAATAAATAAATAAATAAATAAATAAATAAATAAATAAATAAATAATACGGCGTTGGCTGCTGTTTTTTTTTTTTCAATTTCTATAGGAGTTGCCTTCAATAAGGCGTATTTGTTAATCTGTGTAGTTAGCGACCCGTCAATGTGTCAATATTTTCTGTTTTCCCTCATTTGATACTTTGTCCGGTGCCCATCTCTAGCGAATAGTGTTAGTAACACCTTGATTAAAAATTTCTGGCTACGCCCCTGACCACAATTGACGTTGCACCGATATTACGCCTGCGTAGACTGTTTTTCCAAACGAGTTTATAGACCTGGCATGGCTCTGTGGTAGAATACCTGATTGCCACGCAGAATGCTTGGGTTCGATTCCTGCTGGGATCCTAATTTTCATTCTTCCCATTTGTTGAGTCAACGCTGCCGATGTTGGTTTTCCTTAACGCTCTAGCATTTAAGTTACCAATGTCTGTTGTCGCCGTTCCTGGGTAGAGATAAACTGTCAATCACCTGTGGCGCATACCCGTACACCGCGGCCCGTGGTAAACGGGCATGTGCCACACGTGTCTAGTGGAAAGGGTTTGACGACGTATGCGGCAGGATTTTAACGTTATTCATGTCATGACCCGGCAATCATATTCGTCAAATCCTCTTACCCTCCCATGCCAATTTTGGTCTACACCAAGTGAAGGAGGCGATCATGAGAGCACCCAGACGTAGGCGGCTAGATAGATAGATAGATAGATAGATACGTAGATAGAAACGCTCAAAGTGCCAGAGGTTCGCTAAGAAATGCTTCGCATTTAAAAGCGATTTTACTTGCGTGCTCACTGGGCACACCGACTTCGCCATGCCTATAGTATGAACTTAAGAACAAACTGAGGTGTAATTATCTTCCTGGGTGACCGCGAAATTTCGTTCCCACTGATGTGTGATATTTCCTTAAAACCATTATAAAATTGTCTTCAAAGTGTTGTGCCCGTGCTTGCCTTTTATGTATTTTTATTTTTGCTGACATTATTTTTACAACTTTTGCTCCACTGAATACGATGCGTTTAATTCAGTCACCTGTTTCAAAGTCAAGTACTCAATTGTACAGGGCTGATTCTGTAATATAAACGTATGCATGTCGCATAACAAAGTTCTCTTCGATGAAGCTTGTTTCTCTAATGTTACCATCAAGTCCTTTTTGAAATCTGTTTGTTCTAAACGAAGGGTTCAGATCAGAAGAAACTGTTCTACCAAAAGTAAGCAAAACTTCTCATTCAAATCTGCACGTATACCTACACTCCTTGGTGTTTTCAACGCTTAAGCAACACTCTCGCGAGCATATAGTCGCCAAATCTTCACGTAGCGCTGTCGTTCGTAGTGTTACGACGCTCTGAGTAAGCATCGTCATAGGTAGACTCCCGCTTTCTTCCGTTGCAATAAGGACCTGCCGAGCAGCCCCATATGATCAAGAGAGCGTTGGTGAAGCGGCGGGCTTTGCCGCACAGTCTCTGAGTCCAGAGCCCCCATCGACAGCTTCCACTATCGGCGTGACCAATGTTCCAGGATAAATGAGGGCCGTACATGGAATGGGTGCACGAGAGAGGGTCGACACTTGGGCACCAAATAAGACTTCGCTGATTTGGGCGACAAGGAGCTCCAAGGTTTCTTGGAACGCAGTCCGTGATTGCGTTAGGGCATACTAAAGTAAGAAATTTATAAGCGCACAATGGATTGAACGCGTGTTTTTCCGCGCATGCACGTTGTTCTTGTATGGACTTCGTACCTCCCGTTTGTGAGGACACAAAGCGCGCAATGTGATTATTCTGGTCTGATCGATTTAGTCACTGCTGCTATGGTAGTTTATACTGTGAAAGCTCGCACAGAAAAACGAAACGTAGAATGAAAAAAAGCTTTCCCTATTCATTCTCGTAAAATATCGCTGAGTTTTTCGCGCACAATATACAAAACGTTTTGAAATTCAACATTTTTGGTCACGCTTATTATTTGCTCAAATTCATATCACACATACTAGTGTCCCTTGGCTTCAGTAGAAGAAACATAAACTTTTTTTATGTTAACAGCACTCCGCGCGAGGGATAGCATAGCAGGGCGAATTCTTTTACATCAGAATTTTTTGCGATTCCTGGTAGGTTGAGCACACTGGGAGCAAATTTAAAGGAGTTAGGCATGGTGCTTATCTATTGCAGTTAACAGAAATTGTTTCATAAAAATTCCTGCAGGTCCTATGCATTGAGGGAATCGATTATATGCAAAGCTGTCGCCGCGTAGCAGCCTATATGCCGAATTTATTGCTTTGAGTCAAGCCTTACGGGGTGAAACGACGTCTTTGTGCAAATTTAGTGGTTGTGCGCATATCATGGACTTACCAGGTGTGTAGTCGAAGTGTTCGTGGTCTGACGCAACGTCTGCACTCATGTTCAAGCCATGTCACTTTTATCGCGAAGAGCACGCTGCGGGGCGAGAATGTGTATATCATAAGTAGTGGTCGTCGGCGAATTCGAGCAATGTTTGACTATAGCTTTCGGAGTCATGTTTATTACATCGTTATAAAAGCCAACACTGCAGCCGCAATCGGCGTTGCCCGCCATGACAGTTGTATTGAACATTTTCATAAGCACTGGCGTAGCTCTGTGGTATAATACTTGACAGCCATGCAGAATGCCTGGGTTCGATTCCGGCTCGAGCCGTGATGTTTCTTCTATGCTCTCATCAGGATTTTTCGTTCATAGACAACGCCGTCGGCACGGGCTCATTAAAGGGCTCATTAACGATATCGCGTTAAGATTTCCGGAGTCTATTCTCGCTGTTCCTGGGTTTATATGAACTGTTTATCACCTGTGGCGCGTACGCGTATACCACGGGCCGTATTATGTGGGTATGTGCCACACTTTACTGGCGGAAAGGGTTTCATAACGTGCGCGACGCAAAAGTCACGTTATTTATGTCATGACCTATGAATATTGTTCGCCCTACACCCATATCCTGCTTTGTCTATTTTGGTGTATACTAAGCTAAGGACATGGGCACGAGAGCGCCCAGCCGTAGGTGGATAGATAGATAGATAGATAGATAGATAGATAGATAGATAGATAGATAGATAGATAGATAGATAGATAGATAGATAGGTTCGCTAAGCAGCACTTAACATTTTAAAAAAAGACGTCTGCTGATTTTCAGCAGGCCTTGCAAGGTATGAAAGGTGGCCTTCTCATTAGTCTCAGCTACCGTTCTCTCAGAAAAGTATTGGACTAAACATTGCTTCTAAAATAAGTGCGGGACCTTTAACCCCATGTGGATAAGTATGATAGTTCAGCATTCCAATTATTCTTAGTTACTACTCTTTCAGAAAAGTAATCAAATACACTTTTTCAGAAAAACTATCAGGTCACAGTCGCCGTCATATGAATCACGTACCTATGATTGAGTAGCCTTCTAAATACGAAAGCATAATCTCGGCGCGAATGCAAGACGCAGCCAAAAAGTAATGCTTTGGCAACACTTGCTCTCCCGAACTGCAAATTATAGATCGTGGCCGTTCTGCGAAAGTCTGTCGTAAATATTCATGAGCAACAACGGCTCACAGGTACTTTATGCGTGAAAGCAAGAGTGGCGAAGCATGGCAGTCCCATCGATCATAATTTGAACGAAGCACCGAGCGCCTGCTTGCGGAGTTGTTTGTTGGTTTGGGGCAACGCAGCCGAAGATGTCTCTTCGCGCACAGCCGACAAGGTAGCCGTTGAGAGCTCGCAACCTCGGCTCTCTGCCGATGTGGTGCAGTTTCCTCGTGGTTATTCAAAAAGCGCCGTCGCTGTGCTAAAAAGCGACTTGCTAATCCTTTCGTCATCACTGTGACGATGGTGACACTGTAGGCGGCTTTTTTCATGTGCACGTTTAACTGCTAAAAATGCATCAACTCTTGAGTCGGCTCACGTTAGGAGTAGAAGTTAAATTAGACCTGTGATCACCACGACTGGAGCATAGGTGTCCACTGTATGAACGCCAGCATATGCACTCTGTTCTTTCGGAAATTTCGCGTACAGTGTCGCCTGGTATGGAACGCGTTAAACAACAGCTCGTGTGTGTTATGACTACTCGAAAGGAACACCTTCCTTTAGAGTTGTATACACCTTTTGATTGCTCTTTTTTATATGAATGACAATTTCTTGCAAATAAGTCAGCAGCTGTTCTTTCGCTGTTCAATAAGTGGCACTTAAAGCATGCTGTTTTGTTGTCGTGTACACACAAGTGTAAAGTCATTACCAGCTCATCAAAAAAACATAAACGACATCTCCGCCTGTAACACTTCACTGTCTAGAGAGATGACCGGATAGTGACGCGGACATAGCAAGTCGGAAATACAAACTGCAACATTATGGCGCGAGTACTGCACAATGTAGCACATTTAAAAAGCCCTATAGGTGGCTATTAGTAAACAAATGTATGCGTTATCGTATCACAATGTCTCCAGCCAGACAGGCTCTAAGATAAGGCACATATCTGCGTACGAATAGCCTGAACATTCATGAACAAGCATTGCTAAAACAACGCAGAGGCATGCTTGGAAACGAGGTTTCCTGGCGAGGTAAAAAAATGGAGGAGATGGTGAATTATTTATGCTCCGTTGAGACAGCCGACCTGAAATATGAACAGAGTTGAGCGCCACTCATTTCGCTGACTGCGTTCTGAAGTAACCAGGTCGTTATATTTTCAGCACGACGTATTCCTTCTGGGATTAGACTACATAAATCTGGAAAGTTACATCACAATTTTAGTTTTCAGCACAGCTGCAAAATTGTCTAGTTTATTATTATTATCTGTGTTTTGAACTGTGTGTGCGGCTCGCATTAGAAATAGATCAAACATATTTTGTATATTTTATCAAGGCAAAATATGAGAACCAATGAAGTGCAATTTTGCTGCCTGAAATATATAATATTAAGTGGAACGACATTGCTCGGTGAAGCCTAAAACAAGAAAAAACAAAGAGACCAGAATGATTTTTATGGTGCACTAAGCTTTCTTGAAGTGACAGCTTGGGTTCGGGCTCGTCGTTATTTCGTTGTAGAAGTGGTGAATAGACAAGCAAAGTCTCTGACTTTTCGCATTTTTATATTTAGGAACTGGAGCGTAGAATAGTTTATTTATTCGTAGAAACAAACAGTAATTGACCGACAATTTTATATAGATGACTTATGCAAGGAGCTGCTATATTCGTGCACGTGTGTGTGCCAGTTTAATATTCGTTTTTCTATCAGGGTTGGAACTCCCTTGAGCGAGTGGACCACCGCTTTTATATTGAGGTAACCCCCGCTCCGTAAAAAATATCAAGTGTACATTCTCAGTGCGAGCACAAAAACTCAAATGAGCGAGCTCGTGCTTTCGTGAAAAGTTCTCCCTGAGAGGAAAGAAGTCACTTCATAATTAGGTGCGCGGCGTCGTCATTCTAACTCGCGTGCTACGCATTAGGCACTGACCCATGTATGCGCGGAATTACAGCCCCCAAGGATTGCGGTGTCTGAATGATGGATGACGCTCTTGCGGGTCGGAACTGCAGTTGCCGTCTTAGTGAGTAGCTTGGATAGCATGGCGTTCGATCAGTTTTGGTTGCCTTTCCTGCGTTCGACATCCTCGCTTTTACGGTTTCACTACCATTTTCTCTTAAAGAGCCTGTGTGCGCATTTTCTCATTCATAACAAAATTTTGTCCACCTAACTGCGTGTCCTGTTGCTTTGTGGCTGTTACAGCCCTTAAGAACAAAACTGGTGGGCTTCTGATGCTAGTGTAACATGCTTCGATACTCTCGCGATGTGATTCCCTTATGAAAGTCTATTACATGGCCTGTTCTTAACTCTATAGAACTAACTAGCTCGCATGTAAACGTCACATTGACGTTAAAGACGTGGTTGGTGGCTTCACCTGCGGTGCAGTACCTTCAGGCACATCTCTTTTGGCATTGAAGGGGCATAGAGTTTTCTTGCGTAAATTTCAGAAATAGGCCCACCGATATTCTTACAAAGCGCAGAAGAACAAAACAAAAATGGAGTCTCACTACAAATAACACTACGCGTTGTATAGAGGTATCATTTTAGCTCGTACTTTTTAAAAGCTATATCGGAATAGCGACGTGACGAAGATGCTCCCCATTCCCTGCATCTTAAGTTGCCCGGCACTCGTTCAAGTTTACCTACCCGAATCCTTCCCGGCTACTCAAAGCGAGACCCGGGCCCGGCCCGAGCCTGAGAAAAATCTAACCGGCCCGGCCCAACAGCTGATCGGGCTCGAAGAGGGGCCCGAGCCAGCATAGGCATGCGCAGAGGGGCGGAGGGAGGCCGGCCGCCCGCCCTCATGAGCAAAGAAGAGGGGGGCGCAGAGTTTGCCACATACATTACCTTAGCAGGAAGGGGGGAGGGCGCCACGATGAACCTTCGCCCCCCCGCCCCTGTAGGGGAACCCTGAGAACGCCTATGCGACCCAGTGCTAATCGTGTGCATCACGTGCACTTTTCGAAATGCGTATAAAGAGCCGAAAGGAAGAAAAAACATGATTTGTCATATAGCTGCTTTCCTATATCGCACCAATGCTAGTATTTATTCTATAGGTTTCCTTTTTTTTTGCATACCGTATTTACCCGAATCTAGGCCGGCCCCGATTCTAAGCCGACCCCCGAAATTCGCAAGGCCAGAAAAAAGAAAAACTTAATCATTGTACTCGAATGTAAGCCGACCCCCCCCCCCCCCTTTTGGACATCATTTTTTTTCGAAAAAAAACATCGGCTTAGATTCGAATAAATACGGCAGTTTACAGTTTATTTTATCACATATTGTTGCGCAAATGAATACAATACAAATTACGAAAGGATTCCTGCTTCAAGCAGTATGTGCTGTTCGATCACATATCCTGCCCCGCTGAAGTTTTTTCCCTGGTTTAGCCAGCCGCGCGGGCGCGCAAAACCTGCCTTGCAAGTTGTGAAGGCGTCGGCACTAGTTCTTAGACTGCCACCACTGGAGCCAATTGGATGCTTTGGCGAACCACTGCAGCATAAATACAGCTGTAAAGCTCATCTCTTCATTACTCTCGGTCCCGAATCTCGTTCCACCCTTCAATATCGTCTATAGCACTGCTCTTTGTGGACTTCTCGTTGCGGTTTTCAGAAGTGTATGTTATGCATGGTTTGTGCAGTGCTGTTGTTTGTTTCATATAAGTGTATGCCTTCCTAAATACGTACTGGTAGGTCTCCATTGGAATACGCGCGTTAGGCTAGCAGTAGGTGGATGAAGAGATTTCGATCTATTAACAGGGTTCGTTCCTGTTCGGCGATAAAGGCACGAATAAGCTTCTTGACACATACTCATTGGATGCATATGGTTCGAAATAAGGGGGCATCTCCTGGCACGGAATTCGTAATTGTCTTTTTTCAAGCCAGATATTTGGTCAAGTGAACATGCCTTGCCCCGAGCCTTGTTTCTTGTACCTATAGCTGCACATTCCAAAGCTGTTGCGGCAGTATCATGTAGCTCTGGCGCCATACAGCGGGATAAGACGAAAGCTCACACGTTAACAATGTGGCCACACAAAGCACCCGGTGCATGTCCATTTCGTGACAATTGAGCACTGGGAGCCGTGACGGAGCCACAGAAAAAGAATGTCTTTATAGTTATTTTATGTAACGAGACTCCGCTCAGACCTTTCGATGTAGTGGACGCCTGGAACTTTCAAGAATGTTTCCCCACTCCGGACCTCTATCATGATAAGGTCTAGGTATAGATTTATTATATTGCGTTTATTACTGTGATTAAAATTAACGTTTGGGATATATAATAATAACGAATGGAAATAAAGCACAGAATATTGAGATGTTAACTGTTTAAGCGCCTCGTCTATTTACTTTTAGCCGCCCGTTTCACATAATTCAAGCACGCCCATGAGCGAGAAGGAAAAAAAACTTCATTACTTATCCCTCATAAATTCATAGCTGGTCAATGTAAACAGCTCAAAAGACGAAGACAGAGTAAAGGAGGGACACAACACGAGCGCTGACTTTCAACTGAAAATTTAATGAAGAAACACCAAACATATACATTTTTTGCGCATGCTCTCACAAGGCAAGGAAAGAAAAAAGAAAACACTTCTGTTTGGCACGAGGCAACTTCCTTAACAACGTTATCGGTTACTATAGTCTAAAACGATATTCATTTCATGGAGGGCAATTGAGTGCTGGCTGACGCAATTTTGCCCTGCCTTTTGAATTCTGTGGGCCTCGAATTTCCCTTGTCAGCTGGTCCCGGTGGCGGAAAAGAACGCTCGTTCTCGAAAATTCTGGTGTGCACCCGCATTCCCGGCAGTGTATGGACAGGTACGTCACGGGCACTGTACTTCCGATGGAATTTTGGTGCTCCCTCAGTCTCGTATTTACACAACACCCTTCTGCCCAATATAAACGTTTCCACATGCGAAGGGTATGTTGTATACAACTCCAATGGCACCTAGTGCAAACAAATTCTTGTGCTTAATGGGGCATGCATTTTTCACCAACGGGCCTTTTCCCGCGCGTTTCCGTACCGCCGCGCAAACATTGCCGACCTTATTCTTGGCCGGCAAACTACTTCGATACCATGACGTGAACCCACCTTCTTAAGCCTTTGTGACAGGTGGTGAACGTAAGGTAAAACGACGAACTTCTTCTTTTCCTTTTTCTTTGGCTGGTGCTAGTTTACCTTTCAGGTCACTCTTCAATTTCGCATAAGCTTATCGCAAGCTAGCAAAACAACACCTTCTGTATCATTAGCTTCTTTTAGCCTCAGGATTTGTGATTGTACGCTCACTTGCATCTTTGTTCACATGACTTAGTTAATGCCGACTTCAAGGTGGAAACGGCGATACCGTTTTTTTATTATTTTTTAATGAGTTGGAAGCGAAGGAAGCAGGGGCTTGGAACTACGAGGGTGGTATTGCCAGCATACTTGCTCATCATGATAAGTTGCCTCGTGCCACACAAAGTGTTTTTTTTTTTTCTTTTTTCCTTGCCTTGTGAGAGCATGCGCAAAAAAAATGTATATGTTTGTTTGTTTCTTCATTAAATTTTCAGCTGAAAGTCAGTGCTCGTGTTGTGTCCCTCCTTTACTCTGTCTTCGTCTTTTGCGCTGTTTACCTCAACCAGCTATGAATGTTACCAACTTGCCCAGTTTTCAATACTACTTCCCTCCTAAAACTCCAATATCTTGCCCCGCATAAACACAGCGCTTTTTCGAGATAAAATATGTGGAACTATTACGTATGCACAATATATGTGGAGCATTCCTAACAACTTAGCAAAGACCAAGCCCGGCCTGACCCGAGCCCGCCACCTCAAGCCTGGGCCCGACCATAAGTCCACAGCTTCAGACCAGAACTCGGCCCCGACCTCCCGTGAAAGCACATTACAAGGTCCCGCCTGCCCATGACCCGGGCCGAGCTCGGGTTTTCAGTTAGGCGCGAGCCCGTGCAGTGCATTAGTCCTTCGTACTTATTACATCATGATGTACTCTACCGCTGAATGTGAACATCGTCAATGTGTACCCCTTGAAAAGATGTCTCGTCGTGTTTGTAGATACGTTACATTAAGAGTGTCGGAAAAAGAAAAAGCAGTAAGCATAATAGTGTTCCGTGTACAACATCAGACTA
>NC_051180.1:66326747-66430943 GCF_013339695.2 Rhipicephalus sanguineus | reverse complement strand
TACTTGGCCTATCGTGTGTAGATGCTTTCGTGCCCTCTCCAGAGTGGGGGAGGGTGGAGAGAGGCCGCCGTGACGAACTGTGTGATCAAAGGAAAGCGAAAAAAAAGTGGAACAAAGTGGGTGGGAGAGGGTGTACCGTTTCGCTGAATGATTGTCAGTGGAAGCATATGACATTTTAACAATAGTATGTTCGAATTCCTAAAAGAAGAGCTTAGCTCGTTGGTTTTCGCTGTGTATGTACCATACCGAATCGATTCAAGAGCCCCCTTAGAAACGTTAATACCTGCTGGCTGAGTGCATTGAACTTGTGAAGAAGGTATGACTCGTATATTTTTCTGTCCCTGGGAGACTGGAAGTTTGACTCAAGTATATGCGCTCTTGTACGAGATTAAGGTGTTCTCGTCCAACATAGCACCTTTATCTCATCCAAGATGTAGACTTGTAAACGCCTTCAAGATGACGTTATAGTTAAAACCACCGGAAGTGATTACGTCGATCACATAAAATCTATTGTTTATCTGCACTAGTTCAGACGTTATCTACGTAATCGAATGATCATATTGTCAAAAAACGGTACATTGGCGAACGGAACAACTTGTTAATGTTAGAGTAAACGGGCATCGCGCGGAACACGTGAGAAGTAACCCAAAGCATTGGCACAGCATTTTAATGTAGGAGGTCACAATTGGAAGATCTCAATCTTTACATCTTAGAGTCAAACTCCCAGTCGCCAAGGCACAGAAAAATATACAGGCACGCCCTAATGCACAAGTTCAATGCACTCCAGCCAGCAGGTATTACCGTTTCTAAGGGCTCTTGCATCGATTCGGTATGGTACATACACAACGAAAACCAACGAGAGTTAAGCCCCTCTTCAAGGAATTTTGAACCTACTATTGTTAAAATGCCACGTGCTTACACTGACAATCATTCAGCGAAACGTACACCCTCTCCTCTCCCCCGCTTTTTGTTCCCTTTTTTTCGCCTTCCTTATCACTCGCACAGTTCGTCACGACAGCCTCTCTCCCCCCCCCCTCCCCCACCCCTGCTCTGGAGAGGGCACGAAGCATATACACACGATAGCTAAGCAAATAAGTTTCAGCCTTGACGAAGACAAGTCCACTTGTCGAAACGTTGGCTCGAGTACCCACCCCCTGTTTACGGATTTTTTTCATCGCAAGCTTCCATCTTCCACTTCCTGCCGTTTTTTTTTTTATTCTCTCTGTGCTGTGACTCATGTGTGATATAAGGAAACACTGAATGGTTTGGTAACACAATCTACCCTCAAGCTTAAAATGTGTTTTCACGCAATAAGGTTCTTCCCGCCCCCCACCCTTTTTTTGCGAAGCTTTGTACGTTATTGAGCTGTCAGACTGTCGGGTAGCAAAGCCTTTGTAAAGAGAAGTCTACAAGCATTTTATTGTCACTGACGGGTTAACAGAGGGAGAGACGGCATCGAACTTTTAAAAGAGATGGCCTACAAGAGCAGCTACTCCCGCGGGCATTTTGTCCACTCTCTGCACACTCCGCTCTCATCAACCAATCACTCTTTCCGCTCAACTGTTTTCGCCCATTCCACAGCAAAATATTTTACCTGAACAAAAAAATAAAGGAAAGAGGACGAGAAGAAAAAGCTACGAACGTCAACGCCTTGTCACCCTCGTTCCCTCTCATCCTGTGTCCGGGAGCTACCTAAAATTTCGCAGCCCCGCTAAAAAATATGAAAAATGAGAGGTGTTATTACGACCACGAGAATGCCTGTAATGAATCATCAGAAATTCGGGAACCTCTGGGGGGCGGGGGAGGGGAAGGTTGGCAGTCGTTATCTCTACAGTCATTCACAGCAGAGAAAAAAGAAGGGACAAGCAAGCCTGCTTCTTTCGTCATTGTTGACCTTCACACATATTTCCAGGCGTCACGTGATGTACTCGTGTCATTGAGTATCAGCAGAAAGTCAACGTCGTGCCTCTGGCGGGACCCCTGGCACGCGTGCGTTTCCAAGATGCTACCGTTTGGATTGGGTTATAAGAATAACTCGAGAAATAAAGCAACAAGTGAATTTCGCAAGCGCTGTTTCTGCATGACCACCGCTTTACCTCTGTTTCGACGGCTTCGGCAATGCAAGCTTAGAGAGACTAAACTTTAGTCAAACAAAAGGAGTGGAGGGATTCACATAAAATACATGGCTGTAGTGAACACTAGATTAGAATTAGATTAGAATTTCTGCTCACAGATATTTTCGGGATCCATAAAATCCTAATAAAAACAGAAAAATCTAACAGTATTCGCTACTTCTTAAAGGGACACTAAAGAGCAAAACGATTTTTCTCGCTTTAGTAAAGTAGTCTTCCACGATACCAAAAACACCACGCTTTCTGCGCCAAGACGCTTAATAAGCGAGAAAACGCGCAAAAAGAAAATACAGGTGGCGACGCCACCTTAGAATTCCCGCACCATCTGCCGTGACGTCGCATATTTTTGACGGCGCCTGCTTGGCCCTACGTATTTCCTAACCGGTTAAATCAAAGTACATTGTCCTCTGATGGGGCAAGGGACTTGACATAACGAGTTCGTGGAAATTTCGTCGAGCCAGTGGCGCCAAAATACGTTAAATGCTGTTTGAAGTCTTTTACGTCACCAGTTACAAAGTTTGCCGCGAAATTTAAAAAAAAATGAAACTTTGAACTTGGTTTTCTCCTCTAATAATAAACCTATGGTGCTGAAATAAACTACACAAGAGTTCTCCGAACATCATTTATCAATCTAAACCAATTCATTGTTTCTCTTTATTGTCCCTTTAATGCCATAGCTATTCCGCAGAACACATGCCAAAAGTGTCACTGTGATCAGCGGCTAGGTTTGTGTGAATCGGAGCTTTAATTTGAAAAGAAATAGCGAAATCGAAGCGACAGCAATCCCGGTCAGAATAGAGACATTAGGGCGCTTTTATGGGAAACCTTACTCACAGTGAGGAAAAAAGAAAGAATCTCATTTCTTCTACGTTTTTTTTATGAGGACTACGTGCTTTAGAACAAACCATACGATTTTTAAACATGGGCTAGCCATTGGACGAAATGTTGGCCTCGAATATTCATTTACCTTCCACACAAACATGAGCCACATGAATCCGTCATTATTGGAATCATTTCAATGTAAATAATTTTTGTTGTTGGTGTTACCATAATTTTATTTTTGCTATAAATACGGGATTTTCGGATGTAAATGTCCAAGGTATACCTTGTGAGGCCTCAAAATTCTCTTGTAGGCCTAGCATATCAGCAAAAAAAATGAAAAAAAAATAGGCGTGCTGTACCATTCTATCTTTGCTGTGAGTCCTGATGAACATAAGAGCAACTGAACGACTGGTGAGTCATACTGTCCTGGCAACTTAAAAATGCGTTTCGCACAACAATTTTTTTACCGCTTTTGTTGCGACGCTTTCTATATTATTGAACTGGAAAAGGTCCAGTTGAAACCTATTTGTAAAGAAAGTCCACAGGCATTTTATCGTCATTGACGGGTTAGAGAAAGAGAGATGGCATCCAAGTTCTAAGAAAGGTAGCGTGAAGATTAAAAACTTCTGAGAGTTCCGTTCGGTTCACGGCGGCGTATAACGCAGGACACGAAGCACAAACAAAAAATAAATGAGAAAGGCAGAGTAGAAAATGCGACAGAGTACCAACAGTTAGAAGTGAGCGTATGTTTCTAGTCTGTCCCTTTTTTTGCTACGTTGGTGCGCTGTTACACGCCGTTCTAAGAAAGGATCGAGGAATATTCCCCCTGCTCGTGGCGGCTTTCCGAGTTTCCCCAACTTGCTTCGTTTTTTTATCTCCCTTTTGAACAATCCTGTCAACAACGCACTGTTTTAATATAATTTCTGGGTTGTAACGTCCTATGCTTTCAATTATCCTCTCCCCTACCCCTCTTTCCATCGCGTGGGCTCCTTGAATTTCTCCAGATCACCGTAGCTAATTTGGCTTATTGATAGGGGTGCATAGTGGTGTTCAAGTGGACACAGCGTCTGCCAACAACGCGGGATGTACACCTCTTTTGTTGCGCGCAAACGTTACGGCGGCCTAGTGTTCCCTTTTCGGGCACCCATTCCTCGACAAGGTGGCCTCTCCTTTTCGCTTTTAACTCGAGAGCGTTACACAGTTTGTTTCACAGAAATTCTTGTGTCCGCGGCGGCGTCTTTGGTTGTGAACGAAAATTTGAGGTAGATGCAAATAAAGATCGGACGACTTGTGCACTTTGGCTTTCCTTGCGGCATTGTTTGGGCGCCCACCGATAAGCAAAGGCAGGCTATAGATTTCCAAACGCGGTAGTGCACTCTAAGAAATAAAAAGAGTCAAAGAGGGTCACGGTCGCGTGACTCTCTTCGGGTGTCCTTTTGACCCCTTTTGGAAGGTGGATGAAGAGAAAGAGAGTTAGCATTTATAGCTGGAGTCACGGGACTCTCCTGAAGCGCGTTTCGATTGGCTTCCGTGAGGAAGGCGACGTCGTATACGGCATACGTATCGCGCGTTTGCCGTTCGGCGCCGTTCTGGCGCTTCTCGCCTCGCTCGCCGACGGAGCCAGCCGGGCTGGCGGCGCGCGTCGGCCTTCTCTCTCAGTCTGCTCGGTCTTTTGAAATGCGTCGCGTTGGTTGCGCGGGTTGCGTCCAGTTGCCTGTCGTGCAGTTTGTGTTCGAACACAATGCGCATCTTCGGTGGCGTTGACGCCATGCTCCGTGCTCGAAGTCACGCTTGGAGGGCGAAATATTCATGGAGCTGCGGACACGGACAACGTGCGCCCGTTAATGAGTGTACTGCTTTCGTAGGTACTAATTATACAGCTTTAGCTGGCCGTCTGCAGCAGCTCTGCGGAACTTCTCTGCCAGCCATTCCAACAGCAGCATTGCGTCCGCGGGACTGTTGCGGATGCCCAACGAAAGCGGTCAGTTAACGGGGTGACAGCTTTATTGCGCGTTGGTGTACAAGCTCCATAAAATGCGCGATGCAAACAATTATCAAGGGTCATTTTTTGCTGATCGCACAGTGTGTATGCACTGCTTAAGGGTGCCCAGGCGTCGTTTTGAGATGCGCTTTAGTCTGCTTCCTAATATTTCCATCAAGCTTGAGTGTGCAGCGTGCTTCCGCGCGTGGGAACGTGAAAAAAGCCCGTCTACAGAACGCTTAGACGCCCTATAAATTATGTTTTTCGTGGCTTAAAGACGGTAGTTTGAGGTGCAGATATAGTAGGATGCTTCCAGCACGTACGCGTTAGTCACTTAAAGGTGTACTGACACAAAATTCGACACAAATATCGACAGCGAATAAAGCTTGGAAGGTGTTTTATATGAAGTTTGAAGTTCGTGAGCGCGATCCAGCATTATAGGCCGTACCTAGTGCATTGACACCCCCGGAGTTGACCCGAGGTGACCCCCTACTTCCCCTACGTAACCGTTGCAGCCGGTACAAGTTATGATGATTGTCATAGCCGCCATTTCTGTTTTGACACGCTTCCCGACGAATTGCTCCTCGCAGCGGGTCAAACCTGAAAGTGATTCGCCACGTCGAAAGTTCCTTCCATCCCCGCCGCAAGAAAATCGTCGCCATCAGACGACGATGAGCCCGACGACGACAGACCGCGCGGATATGCGTCACTGTTCTGTGTGCTCACGTGACCGAGCTTTTTCACTCGCTAGGTGGGGATAGTTGCACCCGGCGGCTTGTCGTTTTTGGAGCTCTGTCAAACCGAAACTGCGGCTGTGTCGGTAATGAGGACCTTATAATTAATTCCTGTCGCGCGCTGCAGCAAACGATGTGCCGTGTTATGAATAACAGGCCCCGAGCACAACGCAATGCAGCAAAAAAACGTGGGGAGAAAATTTTTGTGTCAGGACGCCTTTAAGCGGCACACGCCTCGCCGGTATGGTGAAAAAAGCTAGAGACTTTCGGACGGCGCGCGTTTGTCGCGGTCCGCCGCCGTGCACTCTTTTTCCTTCGTTTCTGTTTGCTGTTTTTGGTGGTTGTGCCAACATTCTGCGATGGACGCTATAACAGAATCAAGCTGATGTACGTGAATGTGGGGAGTTATGTGCTCTAATTAGAGCATATGACATGTCTGATCTCGGCGTAGACGGCGTCCACGCGCGCTCGGTCGTAGGCGCTCGTACTCGAATGGTTTTCCTGAGTATTAGGGATGGGATACGTTTGTAAAACATGCGGTCTGTAACCGCTCACGGCGTGCCCCTGACTGCCGGAAGATGTGCTTGGGTGTCGGAATATGCTGGCGCAAAGCCGTGCTTATTCTGAAACCAAATTTTGAAGCGATTTCTAAGAAAAGAAGTGCTTTCATTCGTGCACAGCCAGTGCCTATTGCGAAACGATGTTCCCGTTGCCTTTTACGTGATAATTTGTTTTCGTTGGGAAATTATTTCGAACGAAACACTCGTGTCCGATGTGTGTGCAGGTAACGTGGTGTTGAACAATGGTGTTGTTTTAAATACAAATAAGCAGTTTTATGTTTTGGTTATTCCCATAATCCCGGATCACGTCTCCGCCTCTTCACTCAGGTTGACAGCCACACTCAGAACGAATGTGCCGCTCTTGCCTGGCGCTCACCGCTCATGATGGGAGAATCACAGCGGCGTTCGCCCTGTCAACTGAACGAGGCAGTCGGTCCTACAATTTCCTTGGTTGGACAATACGACGTAGGAAAAGAGGTAGGGGCACCCACGCAAAGGAGCCTAAACCAATTTCGTCTATGTTTGAAAGAGACTCAAATTATCTGGTGCTGGCAAGTTTGTCGCAAGTGACGGTTACAAAGCTACTATTTGCAAGTTTGTGTTTTTACACGAAACGGAAAAAAAAAAACGTGGTTCCTTACCATGCCTCTTTGCCATTTGTTGTTTTGCTATGAGCCTTATTCATTATGTCCGCGTGAAGTACTTATTGTGTAGATTTTGCAAACTTTTACTGCAATTTCATTTTCTCATCATAATATCACCTGCTGTTTTTCAGATACCGTTTTTATGGTGCTCACGCTGAACAGGAGCGACAACATAGCAAGTCACAAAGTCTTATGTCTCCAGCCGTCACCACTTTTTGATTTATTCTTAACCATAAGGAATAAAGATTGAAACATGATGCCGATTTCTGCAGTTTATTTTGCACCATATGACACTATGCACATCAGTCACACATTTTAGTTGGCTATACTCATACAAGCATGTAAATGAGGAATACCTAAACTTCTTAATTGGAAATCACAGACTATCTTTTCGCGCTTTCTATATTACTTTGCTGCGAAAAGTGTGTTGTTTTGACGAGTTTTGATAAGTTTGACGAGTTTTGACGAGAAAATAATACTAAAATTGAACTATTCTTTTTTTTTTCAGTCGGTGGGTAGAACGGCAAGTATTACTGGATTTGCTTAAAATGAATACTTCACATTTTCAACAGTAGTCGCGCAAAAGTAGAGTAGGGGTCAAATGAGTAGCTTAAATTAGTCGCGGAGTCGCTTGACGCTTCGGTGCTGGTCACTTGACCCCCGTAGGAGTATTACCGGCAAGAGTCGTCTGACTCCCTATACGTGGTAACGTGATCCTTCGGATAAGAGTCCTGCCACTCTGCCTAGAAGGTCAGGGAACTCTCCTAGAGCGCGCCGACACTGACCTACCAAGAGAGTCACCGTGACTCTTTAAAGAGCGTCGTATACGTTGCAAGTCAGAATCCTCCGAAAAGAGCCACGTATATGCTTTTTTTTTCTTAGAGTGTCGAGCGCACAAGCGTTGGTGACAACATATCTCAGTGATAAGTGACCGCGGGTGGTAATTACATATCGAGTGAAAAGAAAGAAATTAAATCAGCTGAATCTTACTTGAAGACCGTAGATGTGTTTATTGCATCAATTAACTTTCGCTTTGCATTGTATGTCGAACCTAATATTTTACTTGAGAACATGACATGCTCCCTATTCGTATTCCCTTTTCGCCAGTTTTTTACTCCAATGAAAGTTACCCAGTGAAGGAGAATGAAAATGCTCTGTGAATGCTGTTTGTGAATTTCAATTCAGAACAAATGTCAACGGAACGATAATTATGTGGCGTATAGCACCACAGTGCCGCGCAGCAACTGCAATCACCGACTCGGCAAATCACAATTTTACAGTGGTTTAGCCAACTCCGGATTGTACTTCCCTAACCATAACTTGCAATTTTGTCTACCAGCCACACTCTCTCTCCGCGAAACAACTTCGTCGCGAGTGTTTTCAGGCGTCCTCCAACATAGCGGGCTTTCATCGTTGCCCATTTTCTACTTCTTACGTATCGAAATTTTCAACGAGCACAGAGAAAGTGCGGTTCTCCGCTTTGTGCCTACGCGTGCACGTCCCCGTTTCAAAAACGGCTTTGTACTGTACCTACGGGCAGGTTTTCGAAAAAAAAAAATCTAGGCTTTGAAGCCAGAGGCTGGATTTAGGAGAAGTCGTACACGCGACGCGCTTTCCTACATAGGGTTTAAACGCATTCTTGAGGAATTCTCGGAACGCAACGAATGAATACCCGAGTAACGTAGGGTACAACATTCCGGAGGATGTTTGCGACGCTTGAATGGGAGGAGCGGAGAGAACTGGCGTCAGTCGCCAACAGCCCACCCACACACATCTATCGCGAGAGAGCACGTGGTCTATGCAAAACCGTTTTGTAGCTAGGTGCGGATTTCGAGAGCTCCGCCAGTGCTGAGCCATTCTGCCAATATTTCATCACGTTTACGGCGACACTGACAAAACGAGTGCGAAGAGGCATCTAGTGGATGAAGGTTTTTACCGAAAGTGCGGGTTCTGGCGTCCTACGCATTTCGATAGCAAAAGCTCAAACGCGGCGTCCACATGCATCTACGGAACAATCTTGGATGCGCCCCTTTTTTTTTTAATTCGAGGTATCTTCCTCATTCCTGCATGCCATATCGGCAGAGAAACATGTAGCTGCTTTCTCTTGTCAAACACCGCGCGTGTGAGGCTGTTCAATCTGCATATGGAATTTGCACGCAAGGGGTTTCTGCTCAGGATAGGATTTTCGAGAAGGCTTGTGGCGGCTTCTCGAAAGGCTCAACGGGAGCCATTGTTGCAATGCACGCTCTCGACTGCAGCGTTGATTCCTTGCTGCTGTATTGCTTCTTTACATTCTCCGACTCTAGCTGCCTCCGCTTTTTGCCAGGTTGCGGGCCGACAACCACACTTTGCGTCTGTCTTTCCTAGAGCTGCCTTTGTTAACTTGAAAACAGAAAAGTGTATATGTCCGCTTGAAATGTTTTTTTCTGCTCAGTTTTAAAGTTGAGAGCGTTAGTGCTGTACTCTGGTATCTCTCGCTGGCAATACTGACTTCTCGCACTTGCGCGTGCATTATCTAATACGAGAATTCTCAGGACTGCATACCATCGTGTTCGAGAAATATCGGAGCGAGACACTTATTATTTACAAAAATGGAGTAGCCTAGTGTGAATGCAATGACACACCAAAAATTTTCTACTGTAGCCACTTTGAAGTCGTAAACTCTGCTGGCTAGAACTACTTTGCAGTATTGTGACAGTCAGCTCTTTGACGGGAGTTTGTGCGGTATAGCCAGGCCACCGCCTCCTGGCCGGCCGTGCTGCTGTATGTGCTGTATGGTACGACCCATCGCACCGAAAGATACGAGCCCCAGTTTTCGAAAGCAGCGTGAGTGAAGCAAGGTTTCAAAAGCACAAGACGACGAAGTGAAATCATGCCATAACGCACTACCAACCATGCGGGTACACGAATTGGGCACCCTATGGAGTGTAAGGAAATTAAAACACCCATGGCAACTTCTTTCCCCTACCGGCGCTCCACAGACAGGTGTCATTCTGTTTGCGTTGTGCTGCAGCTTTTCATCGTAAAACACAATAGGTGCTCTATGTTACCGTCAGGAAAGCGTGTTGAGAATATTGAGTGCTTGGTTCTCCGCATGCACGGGTGGGAATTAAAGAAAAAGCCACAAGACGAACATATGTGATGGCATAATCATCACCTTGGTCGATGACACATATGTTATGTCTTAGTGAAATGTACCTATTTGAAGAAAAATAATTTAAAAAATGCGGAAGAGTCGGCCCTTGTAAGAACCAGCTAGTCACAGTTTGATAAATGATAAATATGTGATAAATGTTGATTAAATGATAAATTTGACTTTACAAAGGAACACCTGATGAGATTATGACAGAACTTGTTGTGATATGTGCAATATTTCGACAATATTAGGTTTTGTAACTCGCACTTAAACCTAGCCGAATAGCAATATTTTTCAGTGTATGTTTTATTACAATTGAGCCTCTGTGGTTGGTAGTTGAATCGGTGGTCTTTGGTTCAGTAGTAGAACGTCATAACCCCCATTGCCATGGCGCTGTGTAGAAAGAGAGGGAGAGCGCGAAAGGCAAGGCAGTCAACGAGAATGATAACATCCGTTTTGCTACCCTGCACTAGAGGGAGGGGGAAGGGGAAAGATATAGGAAAGAAGAGCGGAGAGAAGTGGAAGTGGATGAAAACAAACAAACATAGGAAGGTGGGGAGCGGGAGTACCGTATTATTGGGTAAGGTAGTAAAACAAATGACAGGTGAAATGAATCTGTGCGAAGCTATCCTCGTTTAATGCATGATTTCTTGCTTCTGTTTAAACAAAAAGAACTACAAAAAGAGAACGTGTCAGTTGTATAACACTTTACACGAACGCTGAGCTTGTAGGCAAAATGCAGCTTTTTATCATGTAATCTAAGTTCCACTGCGACGATGATTACAAAACAGCAACGATCATCCTTGTCGACTTCCAGGTCATTGTTGAATGAAACTAGGAATAGCGGTGTACAGCAAACTGTTGGCCGATCAGTTAGATTCTTTTTTTATGGATTCTTTTTAGATTACCAGAATCATAGATCAGTTTAGTTCTGTACATTTGCAGGAGAAACTTGACGCTAATATAATGGTTGAACAGCCGAAGTGTCGAAATTGGGAATAAGTAATTAATGTTGGCCGTTAAATTCAGACTTACAACTGAGTCAGCAAAAACTTGACCACACGAAATGGGTGACATTTATGTAAGTTCCCGGACGACATGTGGTGTCCTGGGCATTTCCATCAAATGTAATCAGTGTGTTACTATTTATATGCCCGTTTAACTATGCACGCGCTAAAGCCTCGTGTTGTCGCGCGTGCATTTCAGCCCAGAATCACCGAAATCACCGGACCACGGAACGAAAACGTGTAGCCCAAGGGACGAAGCAAATGGAAGGCGATAGATGTCGCAGTAGCCTGAAGCCCTTTATTTTCAAAGCTGCTTTGTTTAAATGGCAAATAGAAGCGCACAACGAGACAAGCGCGACTCCTAATTAGCTACCCACATAATTGACAATCCCTTCTCTCACTCGTCCTCCACCAACCGCGCGAGCGTGTCGCTCCTTGTCCCTGATTTGAATAAACGACGACCATTAGTGGACCGGACAACAACGCCTGACCGCAATAACACACCTGCTCTCCTCTGTGAGACGAAAGGGCACCTGGCGAATTGCCGTGAATTGGACGAACACCGCTGCTTAGGAACGCGCCAAGTACGCGAGACCTGTGTGCAAGGAAGACCGACAGGAAACTGTGGTGCCTGCTAATTCTCGAGGTGGCTGTACTCTGCTAGACAGGTTAAGTGAGTAAACAGACGCCGCTGCGCGCTACCTTATCCATGCATGTGAAAGCCTCTGGAGTGTTTGTGTAACTTTAACATGTCATCGAATTTGCACATTTTAGAAAGCCTGGTGGGTACTAACACGGACAGAGTATTTGGTAATAGCAGGGCGCGCTGTGCAATGTGCCAACTGGTACGAGCACAAGCGTCCTTTCGAGGAAAAAACTAGACAGATAATTACAACAACAATAACAACAACAACAACAACAACAACAACAATAATAATAATAATAATAATAATAATAATAATAATAATAATAATAATAATAATAATAATAATAATAATAATAATAATGAATTATTATCTATCTATCTATCTATCCGCCTACGACTTCGCGCTCTCATGGGCGTTTTGTTAGCGGGATGTATACCAAAATTGGTATGGCAGGATAGGACTATATGGCGAATCGAAATGACAGGTAATAACATGAAAATCATGATATACATGTCATGAACATCATGATTTACATGCCACGGTCTTGATGCTCTTGCGGCCGCTTTGTTAACTTCATATGTGCCAAAATTGGCATTTCGTGACAAAGGTACATGACGAACATAACTGACATGTCCTAACATGTAAATCATGACACCCATGTAATGTACGGCATGATATAAATGACATAGTCTTGGGGGTGCTCGCGGCCGTTTAATTAAACGGATATGTACCAAAACTGGTATGGTGAGACATTTCTGTACGACCAACATAAATGACTGGTGGTAACGTGAAAATCATGACATGCATGTCATGTACGGCATGACCACATGTCACGCCCATGGTGTGCTCGTGGCCGTTTTGTTAATCTGGATATACCCCGAAATTGGTATTGCACGACGCGACTGTACGATGAACACAAATGACAGGTCCTAACATGGAATTCATTACACGCATTTTATGTACGGCATCATTTATATGACACCGTCTTAGTGCGCTTCCGGCCGTTTTGTAAACTTTATACATACAAAAATTGGTATGGTGTGGCATGTGTGCGCGAATAAAATAAATGAAATGTCATAAAAGTAAACATTTCTACATATATCTGTCTTGCTGGTGGGAGATATTACGAAGATGAAATAGCTACAGCCACAGTTTGAAACAAGTCGACGTTTCGGGACCGATTCTTTTTCAGTAGCATGGTACATACTACATTGTACACGCATGCATGCATGTATGAGAAACATGCTATATATATTGAACTACGTGTCATGACATGAATGACTTCATTTGCCTTAAGGACAAACAAGGCGATGTATGCGGCTCCTTGCTGGGTGCTTCGCATTACACCGATTCCCACAGTGCGTGGTAATTGTTGTTTTCTATTTCTTTCTTTATGTCTCTATCTGTTTCTTTTACTGCGATAGCAATTATATGGACAGTCTCGGCTGAATTTTGCCGTCGCCGTCGCCGTCATGCACCGTATATGTATAAGTATGTATATATATATATAAAAGCCCCAAAGAAAAATAATTCAGAGAAATGCTTCCGAAGCGCGGAATCGAACCAGGGACCTCTTGCTCCGCAGCGAGTGGCGCTATCCACTACGCCACGAAACGCAGATCCTCCACGTAGCTAACGGCGAGCGTTATATACATACCATTTACCGCTGGACGGACTCAGAGACGCTAGGCGCTTATAAGCGTTTCTTCATTACCAGCGAGATGGCGGTAGGAGCACGACGGGCGCATTTAAAAGTCGTCGGCGAGCTCGCTCGCTTCTTATATTTGCGCCGGGAGAACCTTGCCCTTCCGCTGTCTGCTCGCGCGGTTTTCTGGTGGTGAGGGGAAGAGGGTTGTTTCAAGCTTTCACCGTGGTGTCCGCGCTCATGTTACGGAGCGTACGAAAGTCACTCGAGCAAGGGACGCCGCTAAACGAACAAACAGAAGGTGAGCGCGAACTATCAAGTGTCACAGCTCGACACTTGAAGCACGCTAGTTTCCTTCGCTGCTTCGGCCGCCTTTGCAACAGGAGCGCTGTTCAAACTGAGAGTATCCATTGGCGAGCCTCACTTCGTACAGCATTAGTTTCTTGCTATCGCATTCATTGCTTCGTCCTTGCGGCGAATTTCTCATTAATTTCGTTCTATCTCTCTCTTTCACGTGTTTCACATGCTACACTTCACCGAGCACATTTTTCGTTTAACGCTCGCACCTGCTGTACTCTGTAGTGGGGCTTGCCAAATTCCTATGGCGCATACCCACCTGTGGTTTTCTGCAGGCACCAAAGTTTTTGTGGTCTGCTTAAACAACTCTGCTGTTAAAATTTCCAAGAAGAGTTAATATCTTGTACCTGAGAAGGCGGTAAAAGGAAAGCTATTTCGTGCAGACCAAACAACTTTGATGTTCCCCTGGATGCTGCAGCTTATGGTGGAGTTGTCCTCATGAAAGTGGCAGATAAATAGTAAATTGGTAGTTCTAGTGCCAAGCCGTTAACGAAAAAGAAACAAAAGAAAAAGTGATGGCTTGAATCTCTTCATCTAAGCCTCGTGGTTTACTGCTCAGTTTTAATGAATGCTAATATCTGAACGTTACCGGGAAATAACGACACCCTGAAAGAACTTGTCCGACCAGAAATACAAAGGGCTGAAGGCACACGCGCGCGATATAATCCTGTCTGCGAATCTTAGAAAATCTAGCCCAAGTGGCACGGCGAACAGTAAAACAGACAGGGCGTGTTTTTAAAAGTTCGCCTTGCAGAGATGTCTGGTTTCGTCAGCTGCCAGACTGCATGGAAGAAAGTGCTGCTTGCTCCAGTCGCTTCCAGATGAAGACGTAAAGCGTATTCGCAAGGGTTGTTTTACGATGCGTCTTAAGCATGCCTTAGCGTTGTTGCGGCACGATCCGCCCTAACAAAGCAGAGTCTCTATTGGAGCAGAGCGCAGTGCCATGTAATATTGTAATTCTTGTGGATTTATATCATGCTGAGTACGGACTGTAACAACAACTTCTTAATGCAGGTGCTCGAGCATTCTTCCTAAGCTGTTTTACTGGTGTGCTCCGTCTTCAAGGCACGTACTGTCTTATTTACTTCGCTGAGTCATTTGAATGTCACGCGACGCATGTTCCAGATAAGCTAAGTAAGTAATGGCTCGTCTCCTATTCTGTGTTGAAGACGGTACGTCCTTTACGGGGATAGAACCAGAACAAAGAATGCTGGTTCCGTCGCATACAACAGACGTCTTCGCACGTGAGAATTTATCGAGCCAGAATTTTTACCACCTGAAATTTTCTTTTCGTTTTATTGCTTGAGACAAGAGGGAGCGACAGTCTAGAGCCTTTTCTCACTCGTTGGGCGAATTTATGACTTCGCAGAAGCCCTGTCCAGGGCTTGGCAGCAGGGTTTAGCTACTTTGCGCCAATTTGGCTGCCTTTTAGGCCTGTAGCGGCAGAAATATCATCTTGGCCATTTGGCTCCTTTTTGGCTACCTTCTTGTCCCTCCAATTCGAGCAAAGGTATCAATATCTAAACTAATAAGCGAGATATTGAGTACACGAACCATGCCGTAGACTCATTTATATTGCCGGAACTTCTAGTCATTTAAAGAAAAGTCATGCAAGGACATGTGGAGAGAAAGCCATTTTTTTCAACAGTGCGAACACTACGTATTAATGCATGAAATGATTGCTAAAGTCAGCCATTTATGCCGGAATCTTAGTAATTATGATTTTAAATTGTTCATGCAGCACATATTTGACATTTTCGCCGAAAATTAAGGTCTTGCATTTAGTCACTTAAATAAAAATCTGGAAGTGGTTCTCACACATGCGTGGCTACTTTTGGCTACTTTTACAGCCCTTGGCTCAAGTTGGCTACATTTTGGCTTGTTTTTCTATTTTTTGGGCAATTTGTTGTCTTTTCGACCTGGCAACCCTGGCCCTTGTAATTGACGCTAAGCCGTTGATGAGGAGAAGTGCCACACTGCAATCGATAATAAAACTTCCATTTACCGTGAGCCTACTTTATATAGTACTTGGCTATTGAACGATTTGCACGTTGTCCTTACTATATCGCTCTAAAATCTCTAAGGACATATGCAGAGGCTGCTGCAGTTTGCGTACCAAGCTAACAAATAAGGGTATGCGGAGGGAGATAGCGTCTTGTGAAGACAAGGTTCTACAAGAGGGCAGAAACTCGCCAACGGCTTTGCCACCAATCCCCGATTGTTTTCTCCACGTCTGAAGGTCGCACACTTATTACACGGTCTACCTTTTTGTGCGGTGTGTCGCCCCCGCTCTATTTTGGTTTTTCCCGGTTCTTCGGCGCTGGATGACATCGTTCAAAAGAAACGCGCATGCATTCACAAGCGTGTACGCAGGAAAAAAAAGCCACGAAGAGATCTTGAAATCAGCCGCAAAGCCCCATCACACACCTAAAATAGACGAAGGTATCGAAATAACATTGACTCACTTCACAGGCGGCTATATCGGCTTGCCAGAAAAGGAAAATTCATTCTCTTTACTTGGGCTACCACTTGAGTCAAAAAAGTTTATTTCCTGAACGCGTCAAATTCATTTAGAATGATAAGCCAGAAGCGGCACTGTCTGATACTATCGTTGTCTCTATGCTAGCGTTCTTCTTCGAAGTCCTCCCATATAACAATAAAAGAGGCTTTCTAAAATGTATCGAACTTTGTAACTTTAATACCACCACCTGAAGAGACACTGACGCACTTTCCTGCTCTGCCGTTTTCTTGTTTGAAGGTATACCTAAAATATCAACTAGCTTTTCGACACTACCGTTAGGCTGCAGTTGCAGATTCCTCTTCTGCCAGCAAAAGGTTTACTTCGTGTACCGCAATTTGTTTTACAACGTTAGCGTCATGAAACAGAAGATGGTTTTCCTACATCGATACCGCTGCACCAGAAACGTCCCGACTTTTCATTGTGAACGTGTCCCGAGTCAGGAAAGACTATTTTTCTCCTTTCCCATCTCACTACCGACTTACTTCCGGGGTGTCGTATCTCTCAGCCTCAAGCAGTACTTTTATGGTGAAGCCTTAGCTTTAACAATAGTATTTTGCTTTCGTTACTCCCGTATAAAGCCGTAGGCCTGTTTCGCACACATTTTAAACGCTCCTTTACTTTACAGGATGGCAGTCCGGTGATGTTGCACACTCCAGCGCATTGTCGTTAACCTAGGAAGTAAGAAAGTTCTGCGATGTAATAGGATGCCGAGTTGGAGCTCGTCATAGGCGGGTTGAAGTAAAAATTGAGGTAGCTTCGCACTAGTGGCACCAAGCCTGAAGGCGGCCTTCTTTGTTTCTCTGTAGTTTTCTCTTTCTTTTCCTCTTTTGTTTCATTTTCTCTCTTCTCTTTGTTTTTTCTGTGTTTTTCTTCTCTCTGTTTATTTATATTTCTTTCTTTCTCCATCTTTCCATTTCTTTCGCTTTCTTGCTCTGTCTGTCTTCCTTCATCTTTCTTTCAATTTTCTCTCTCTCTCTCTCGCTATTTCTCGTTTGCTTTCTCCTTCTTTCCATTTTATTTTCTTTCTCTATCTCTCTCTATTTATTTTGCTGCCTTTCTTTGAGTCTCTCTTTTTATTTATTGCTCTTTCGGCATTTCTTTCTCTCTAATTCTCTTTCTCATCCTCTCTATGCTATGCTTTACTCTTTCCACTCCTCCTTTCCCTCCTCCTCATCTCCAGTTGCCTTTCCCACCCCTTTGCCATGCTATACTATACAAGGTTATGCTATGCTCTGCTGGCGTGTCTGCTTTGTTTAGTGCGCTCTTCCTGATTCCGATGTCGACCTCAAAGCTAGTTTTGTTTCTCTTGTGAGCTCCTTGAAGGATGATGACTGTTCAGTCATTAGTAGTTACATTACAATAGAGGAAATTGAGAAATTGACCACTTACCTTCATCGAAAACACGTCGCCCTGATGGCATTTCAGCTGAATTTGACAATACTCTCTCTCCCATTCTGCTGGATATTTTTAGAACAAGTCATAAAATGGAGACGATCCCGCGGTCTTTCTGTAAAAGCCATCTGTCTTGATACCGAAAAGCTCTGAAAAGGAAATTCGTTTTTTTTTGAAGGCTACAGACCAATATCACTGTGAAATGTTGATCACAAAATCTTTTCAAGAGTATTATCAAATAGGTTACAATTTGCGATGTCGATTCTCATTGGTTCCCGTCACTCCATACAAAAGAATAGACACGTCGCTCGTACAGTTCTTCAGTACTTCCCCAATAGTCAAAAACAGCTTATGATGCTACAGGTAGGCCTTGCAAAAGCTTTTGATCGTGTGAGTCATTCACTTCCCTTATTGAACATGCCGATATTCGCTTTCTATTGTTTAAATGTGTCAGACTTTGTTACAATCATTCTTCGACTCTACTAATTGTTAATGGTCACATCTCAAAACTTGCTGCTATTTGCTCTTCGGTAAAGCAAGGATGCCCAATGTTAGCACTTATGTTCGTCCTTCACCTTGAACCGCTGTGTTTGAGCATAATAAAATCCAGTTGTATGCGTGGATACAGTATATTAGACAATGAAGTTAAAGTAATAGCTTATGCAGGTGATGTAGCGATCTTTTGCACTGGCAAACGAATTGTTGAAAACGTGATATCTATAATCGGAAATTTTGGCATTTTATCAGGAGCTCAATTAAACTCCTCAAAGAGTTTAGGATTATGTTTTGGCTCATGGGGCAGTACGCCAAACCAGTCTGCAGGAATTAACTGGACTCGCATTCAACCAAAGTACCTTGGTGTGCAACTAGATGCATATAGATTCAGTGCACATTGCTAGAAGGCGCGTGTCCCTATGCTTGAATGGCAGGCCCATGCATTTTCCCCCACCGCCTTTCAATATTTGGGAGAGCCAAACCTTGTAATACATTTTTTAGCAACAAAACTTTACTGTGCATTGCAGCTTATTCGTTGTGCCAGGTTTTATGTGCAATGCTTCCATCGTATCTTTGCAAGTTTCATATTGCCTTCGACTTTTGCGGCTATGCGTCGTGGCAGCATATTCACGCAAGTTAGTGACAGAGAGCTGGGTTTAATACATCTGTATTTATGGCAAACCGTTTCACGCCTTTTCCTTACAGTTCCCATCCCATCATTCATTCATTCTTGCAGGTTAAATTTGTTAATTCTTTACCTGACCTGCTTGTTTCTTCAAACTCCTCCGCACGCCCGTATTTGTAGGGATTTATGCAGGAAGTTTACTTCGCAGATCGATTCCTTAAAGCCCGATTTTAAATAAAATACTTGCATACAGTATCGCGCAAGATAATATATAAAGATTTACTACCTATGCTCATCCCCTTTTTGTTGTACCGCTCATCATAGTCCGATCTCTCTGGCCGTGATGGTTGAAAGGAGTGCGCAAAATGCAATATCTCCCAAATCAGAAACATTCTTCCATAAATTGCAGTCTGAAATTTTCCAGTAAAATCGTGCTCACAAATAAAATCTATTTTTGCTTCGTCGAGAAACTGCCGTCCTCTTTGATGTACCTGAGACAATAAAAAATTGCTTCACGAGCTGCAAAGACACCATTCTATTCTGAGATGTCTTTCAATGAACTCTGCACAAAAATTTTGCAAATAATTCGCACGCTGTTCGTCATCTTATGCAAACATTTCTTGATGAAATGCCCTGTGATATGTGTTTCCTCATTGGTATGCACAGTTTGTGGAAGACACGTATGCAACACCGTCACTCAGAGCCGACACCCTCTTCACACACACATTTCATCCGAATGGCTATTCACTTAAAGTATATATACGATGAACGTGACGCTAGACCGGACTGGTACTTTACTTGGGGGGGGGGGGATAGATGACGTTCACTGTGCAGCTCTTATGAAGAGCCATGGAATCTATTTTTAAGTTAGCTATGATTTTCTTCGGTCTTGTAACTTGCGTCGCTTGTAGCTTACGTGATCATGTGTGTTTTATTTTTTCAATACCCATTCTAATAAATACCACGATCCAAAAAAAAATGCCCCCACCTCCCCGAAGGGAATCGTGAAGAAATGCGAATGCATTTCTTGCGCTGAGAGTACACGGCGTAGTAATTTTAATGGCGTAAAGCTGGACACATCGACGCGCTCAGGTGTCTCCCTTTTGGGCGCCTGTTGCAACGAACGCTTCCTACGTGCGTTCGTAATCACCTCAGGGATGTTGCCACCGCCTTCAATGCAGCACAAACGCGTTTAGAACGCGCTGTTTTCAGGCTGAGCAGGAGCGGCGAGAGAAGGAGCGGCGAAGCACTGCACCTACCCTCTCCTACGCTCTCGCCACACACGCGGGAGCTCCGCCGAGCTCCCGTGATGCGAGCGCCCTCACACACCAGAGTGCGCTCGTCCTCTCCATTCACTCTCCGCTACTCCGCCCGCACCACCTGCTCCGGTTGCTAGGGGCGAGGATAAGCGCGCGCACCCGCAGCTGTTGCTATGGAGAGGGAGTGAGAGCGGAGAGGCGCGCGGACAACGCCGGACGCCTGACATAGCCCGACTAAGAAATGCAATCGCATTTCAAAAAAGAAAAGATAGCCGAGTGGTTAGGACGTTCGCCTTCGGATGGTGGGTGCGCGGGTTCGAATCGCACCTGGCCAAGAAATTTTTTGCCAAGAATTTTTGTTTTTATTTCTTTCTGTCTCCTCTTTTCTCTCTATCTTTTTTTTTTTTTCTACATAATCGTTCTCTCGCCAGTCAGCGTTATTGCATCATGCGTTGGACAAATCGGCTCACGTGTTCTGGGAGCGAAGCAGAAGATGATGAAGATGACGAAGAGACCACGTGCCGGTTCATGATGATCACCATTCCTGTTCTGGGTGCCCCTAAGAGGCCGCTCGACTTAGCCGCGTGCCCACTCGTGCGAGTGAGACGTGAGGTTTCACCGTTTTCCAAAGGATGCAAAACTGCATCCTCATGGGCGGCCGTTGGGGATATGGCGGAATTTCGGGCTCAGCTTGTTTGGCCATCGATAGTTCTAGTGTTGAAGCTCCCCCAGAAGATATTACCTTTCTTGTTTTTAGTCGTTTCAGCCGTTATTGTCTTGCCTTAGCTTTACTAACGCAGCCTTATCGAGATTTAGTGCCGTCTACCTCGAATAAAGCCCTTCGCTTAGCATTCCTTTTTTTACGCGCTGCTCTGCCTACGGGATTCTCCCATATTTTTTCTGTTTAAGTTTATAGTCGCGGTCCTTACTTTAGATGGACGCAGTTTTGAAGAGCAAATTTGGGTCTGAGGGAGTGGTCTCAAATACGCGGCCGGCGGTTGCACAGGGAATTAAATGGTTCTGGCTTTGCCAAGTGGTACTCACATTGTTTACTCGCCCATTGCTATTAATAACGCTTTGTTCAAGCTACAGGGACGGGACTGGTCTCATGCCTTTACTTTTTTTTTTCGTGAGACACCCCATGCGGTCATTACGTGTTGTAACGTAACCATGGAATAACATCTATATATTTCACAATCGGCGTCCAGATTTGAATCATTATGGAGATTAGTATCGATTAGTTTCTCGCATCCCAACTCGAATCCCCTTCAGAAATCATCCATATATGACAGATGAGAAATACCTTCTTTCAAATGGCAGCGTCATTTTCTTGTTCGTTCACCCCCCCCCCCCCGCCCCGCATTAGCCTCCTTCACTGTTTTGGCCTTAGCGGGACCAAATTTCGTCACTGCGGCCATCTATCTGCGGTGAGTTTGAGGCCCCTGATCTAAGGTATGCCTTTTAGCGCAAATACCATATCTGTTGCATGATCCCCTCTATGGAATCTGAATCCCCTCCGTTGAATGATCCCCTCTTTAGTATTAAGCTTGAATTTGTGACCGCCGTAAACGTACAGTGGTTACGTTGCTTGGCAGCTGTCCCAAAGGTCGCGCATTCGATCCTGTCCGGAGTAGTCGCACTTTAGATAGAGGCACAAAATGCTAGAGGCCCGTGTACCTAGGTTTGGGTGCGCGTTAAAGAACCCCGGGTGGTCGGAACTTCCGGAGCTCTCCACTACAGCGTGCTTCATAATCATATCGTGGTTTTGGAGAGGAAAAACCCAGGAATTATTCAGCCGAAACAAATGATTTTTTTTTGCCGCCCTGTGCACACTAAAAAGTTTATATCACCTTACTATCCTAAATGTTAAATGAAAGTGTGCGGCCAGACATCGAAATCTCATAAGCATCCAGCCAAATTTCATGATGTGAAGCTTTCAGAAGAATGGAAAGTGAGGCGATTTGCGTTTGGTCAGTGACGTGAAAAGGCGCTAAAATAACGAACCCACGGAAATGAAAACAGTGAGTTGTTCTGTATTTTCTTGTTTGTGCCATCGTCTCTTCCGCGTCTTTTAACGTCATATAGAAACTTCCATCGAAAAGAAAAGCGGTAGAGTGAAAAAAAAAAGTGTCGATACTCTTGTGAGCTGGAAATTGAGATTCGTTATGAAGGAGGGCGTCCGGGAAAAGCGTCACCACAGCAGTGATGACGAAGCTTGTTGAACGAGCAGGCATGCAGAGCGCCTGGAACCACCTGTGGAGTACAAACATGATCAAGGCTTACTTAACAAAGCAGCTGCCTCCCGCAAATCACGTCGCGGCTTTCTCCTTCCAAACCACCAGACCTTGTCGCCTGCTGCTATTTGTGATTCACTTGTCCTCGCCTACCTAGCAATATAACTGGCGCGTCTCTGAGGTCACACAAACAGAAGCCAGAGATATACGGTAGCGGTGGCCTCATTGAAAATCGCTGAAGAGCAAGTCCTCAAAACACCCGCTAAAT
This sequence comes from Rhipicephalus sanguineus, assembly GCF_013339695.2. Lineage (NCBI taxonomy): Eukaryota > Metazoa > Arthropoda > Arachnida > Ixodida > Ixodidae > Rhipicephalus > Rhipicephalus sanguineus. The sequence continues at coordinate 66,408,484 of NC_051180.1, read as the reverse complement.
CCCTCCTTCCTTCGCTACAGTGTCCCCCCTTCACTTTTTTCTCCCATATCTTTGCGCACTTCTCTGCTCTTATCAAGAATTTTTGTTGACTCAGCGGCTTTCGGATTGCTTGCTGTGACAAAAGAGGGCTGTCTTCTTTCTTAGTTTTAGTGGCATATTTTTATGTTGCTGAACAAAAAGCCCGTCTTATGTTTTACCTAAATCGTGGTACTCGTATCCATGGTTTGCATTTGCTGAGTACGCCTGCATCGTAAACGCACTATGCTGATTCCTTTAAGCAAAACTTTCGCTAAGCTGGGGCCGTACCTGTAGAACTATAAGTGAAAAAATCTCGGTGAAAAGGAAAAAAAAAGTAGAGCAACTTTCATTGTAGACGCTACAGAAATTTATTAATGAATGAAGCAAATTGCACTTTTAATTTTCTATGAATCTTAAGTAAAACGAGAAGTAGTTAAAATTGGAATAGTTCATCCATATACGTATAAAAGCTGGCTGTCAAGATTTTTTTTTGTGAATTATCATTACACTTTGTGATTGATGAAGCAAAACCGTACGGATGCCGTTGAGATGATTGACTACTTTAAAGTACGTCACAAAGTTAGAAAGTTAAGTTAGTTGTTAAGACATCGTGTTATAAAAACTTGGGTGTGGAAGCCGTACCCCCCAAAACGGAGTGAAACGGAAACAATTATGCCAATTTTCCTTCCATTTTAATGCTTAGGTATTGATGTGTTGGTAAATCCTGTATAATGTATATTGTACAATCTCTTTAAACAGATAATGCCACATGTGTACATCTGTTTGATGCTTTCCATTTTTCTTTTTTTTTTCATGTCAAAGCGAAAAGAGTGCTTTCTTTATTGTTCTTGTATTGTACCATACATGTGTTCCTGCACTTATGTAAACGTGAATGGCAGATATCGCACTGCTGCAGCTGCTGTCTGGGTGACGTAGCCTAGTCAGGCACCTTTCGGGCCTTTTGCTGCGTCTCCTAAGAAAACTGTAAATTGTCTGGAATAAAGTATGAAAGTCTGAATGAATGAATGCCGTACGACTTATCTACTCGTGTAATGTAATAGTGATTAGGATAACAATTTTTGTGCGTTCAAGACGCCGTTCTCCTTGAACATTCTTTCAGAAACTTCATTCGGGTGTCTAGCTCTAGAAAGATAACACCAAAAAGTGAGTAGGCAGTCTCTTTTCGCCTGCAGAAGCTTCCATCATGCAGAAAAGATCTTTTTTTTTCCATCCTCGCCAGACGTGGCGCTTTTTCATTAGCTTACAGCTGCCGCATTCTTTCTTGCACGACACCCTGCCTTTACCTTCTATAGAACGCCATTAAAAATACTTCTCCTTTGCACCCAGGAATCTGCCTTCCTTTCAGTGTTTTTGTTACTATTTCGCCTTGTAAGCACATGTGGTCAGAATAGGTATCTTTGCTCGCTCAAGAAAAAAAAAAGAGACTTGCATGCAGTGTCAGCGATTACGTTGTTTCCTATTCTATTGCGTATTTATCTTACTGGCATGTGTTTTAATGTTGTTTGCTATGTAGTACTTGCCGCTGCGCGTTTCTCTAATATTGTTTCCGTTTGCTAGGGGCGCTATTCATGTTGGAATGCAGATACTTTTTATGTGCTCAGCTAGGCAACGCCCAGTACCCCTGTTCATTTTGTTTCTGGAGAGGCGCTCTTTCTTTCAGTGAACTTCTAGGCCTATCCGAATTTTCCAGTCTTCGTGGGACTCCACTGCTGCGCACTCGAAAGTATATTTCGCATTTGTGAACGTTTTTTGTCTGCTGTTTGCTTTTGTCTGCATTTGTGAACGTGTTTTGTCTGCGTTTCGTCTTCTATGGAAGGATGGAGCATTTTTTTCCCTGCGATAATTTATTTTCGCGCATAGTTTAGAAAGAGCTCGCTGTCAGTGATGTTCTTCACGAGAGAGATATTTTACTTTACAACTCTCAGAGAACGTTTCCTCGCTGCCACCAGCTATGTGCTAGCTCCGGGAAAGTCAGTGTAAAGGAACGCTCTGGACAAAGCAGGAACCAAACCCCAATTACTGGGCCGTCCTACAAGACTTTCAAAGTCCGGTAGTTCGAAAAGCAGCCAACAGTATAATCAATCACTCGGAATGTCAGCAGCGCGGGGCCTAATACATTCGCAGGCGCCTAGGCCTCGTCTGGCTCGCGTAATAGGAACCATGGTTGCTCGTCGCTTTCTTCACCACAGCGGGGAGAAACAGCGGCTGCCTGTTCCCAAATGGCCTGAGTGGGCACGCGACAAAAATACATGCCTTAAATAGAGGGCGGAAATACGCCTAGGCAAAAATAATAAAAAAGAAAGGCAATCCTTCAAACGAGAACGCAATGGACACATTAGGATTCTACGAAGAAAACAAAACAGCATACGAGAATTAAATAAGGCGGACTTAAAAGAAAGCACCAGCTGGAGTAGACAAAATTTCCCGAGAGATTCGGATAACAGCATGACACACCGTAGGGCGCCTGCCTCTATTTTTATTCAGTTTCTACATTGTGACGCACAAAGACCAAACGTAAACACGCGCACAATGCCGAAAAGAACGTAATTCCTTCTCTCTCGTGATATAAAGAGGAATTGTAAGGCAATAGAAAAAGCATGATCGATTTCCGAACGTTGATTGCAGAGGGACACATGGATGCTATTCCAAGTACGATTTTCTGCGCACCTTCTGCACCGTCGTTGTTTGTTGCTTTTTTGGTGTTCTGTAGCTACGTATTTGCTGATGACTATTACTTCGAGTTTGCCAGGTGGTTGTTGGGCTGACGCTGCAGCTTCGACCAGTTTAACTGTTAAAGGGGTCGTGAAACGTTTTTCGAATACTTTCAACTACGTGTGCATTCAGAATCCTGGCCGTCCATTCAATACTATACCTCGACTCGTTTCATCGTCCGGGTTCATTTATTAACTAAAACAGCACAATTACGATTTCCGAGCTCACGTTCCCCTCAACTGTACAGCTGACGTCACTTTAAGTCAGCCAGTGAAAAGCTCCTGTCGTCTACAAAACATGGTGACGCAGCGATGTTTGCTGGGCCATAGTTGGCCGAGGTTCGTAGCATCATACCGTTTTGATTATGACGCCGGCAGCTTGTGAAAGCGAACGTTGCTTCCACTTTGATAAGTTGTACGGCAGTGTCTGACGACGCACACTCGTTGGCATAGCGAGGACTAAGCCACCCAAAACACGCCGTAAAACACAACCTAACGCAACCAGAAAGAAAAAAAAAATCGCAGTGGCTTAGCTGGGCTATGCCAGGATATACGTAGCGTTAGCAAAGGTTCAGCTGATTATTCATAGCTTTCCAGAGTGTCTAGGATAATTAGCCTTCTTCTGTTCATTCTTCGCACGCTGCACCGCTAATTGCGAGGAAACTACTTCGGGATCCGATGAGATAAGCTCCTCGGCTCTTCTGCGCCGTCTAGCAGCATTTGCGCTCTCCTTCTCCATGGCGGTACCCACCTCCAAACGCCAGCGGCCCCAGCGCAGTGTCAAGCGGCCCCAGCGCAGTGTCAGACGGCGACTGCACAGCGAAGGCGAATAGCTGCGCGCGCACCGGCGCCACTGTGTCTGTGGCTACGGCGTCACTCCTCTCGAATGCGGCGCAGACCAGCAGCTGCGAGCTGCGCGCGCGCCGGCGCCAGCGTGTCTGCCGTGCCTACGACGCCACTCCTCCCGAACGCGCAGACCAACAGCGGCGAGCCGCGCGCGGCGGTGTTGGAGAGCGCGTGAGATGCCAGCTCCGGTGACCCAGCTGTGTGACATCACTGATCCTCGCGCATGCGCAGCACGGCTCATAACCATCCACGCGAAATCGGCTTCGGCTAGACAAGTGTAGCTAACGCTACAAAACTGGGACGCTGCACCGTGCGAGCGAAGGCAAGAATACACACGTGATGGAGCCAGGATGTACTTGAAAGCGGAAGCAAGCAGATCAAGTGCTGTACTTGCACAGTATACAACTCAGAGCGTTAAAGTTGCTGTGTTATTTGCTTCTTTTATAGGTTCCTATAAATATAGTATTCCAGAGCAAAAGAAAGCTAAGGCTGTGTTTATAACTTCCGTTATCATGACGTCACAAGTTAGTGCCTATGGAGACCGGTAGTGCCGCATAGTCGTTTAGGAGCCCAAGAAAACTGCGATTTCAAACGGGCGTTTTTAACTATAGAATGAGTATTGCGCCGAAATGTTTCGGAATCGGCATGTGTAATCCTTGTTGAAGCAGAGAAAATTACAACCGGGCAGCTTAATTTTCTTTTCACGACCCCTTTAAGACCAGATGGACAAGTTTTCAACTTTTAATTGATGATGACAACATTTAAAACCGAACATTGACCATGAAAGTATATAAAAATCAAAGACGTTTCGCAATCTGATTGCAAACAAGGCTCATGTTCGGGAGCCGGAAACGTATTTTATTTTTACAAACTCTGGTGGTCGGTGTCTGCTTTTAACAGTTATTTTATATTTTCCCGATCAGACTGGCTTCCGTCCAACTTTTGATTTCAGTAAAGGCTGATATACAACAGCTGCAAAAATATATTCTTTATACGCCCTTTATTGACCTAAGCTCAACAGTCCTCAATCTAAAATCCTAATTTGGGCATTACTTCTACCGCCATTCGTTTCGATTTCTGTTGTCTATCTTTTCACTACAATTGCTTGTGGCTAACAATATTCAATGTACATTGTCTCTCTCGTGCTCTCTTTCATGATATAGCGAGGGAGCTGACTGTGGAAGTTTAGATGCCTTCATGTACGGCCTTCGAGAGCTTATCGATCAGTTTTGCTCACATACAGACTCAATGCGTATGCAGTCGCTGCCGCAAGTAGTGGCGCTGGCTAACACTCCCAAGGCTAGAACAAATACACGTAAATACTAAACATCGTGGATGGAAAGATGACGTCTTGGTAGCTCGATTGGCATGGACCTCACGCGTCTAATGGGATGACGTGGTTTCGAAACCAACCAATGACAAGCAGATTTGACGTCCGCATAGACTTTAAGTTCCTTTTTGAAATTACCATATTTTAATTAAACATTAACATGACATTCATCCTATGTGTTGCATGGTTGTAGTTGTGCGTTGGCTTCCCAAATACGCGACTAAAGGAAATTGGGGCTGACATGTTGCAAACCCGCTTATCAAAAATGCTTGCTGAGGTAAAGAAAAGATTTCCGTGTCAAATATTTCATGTTCCCTGTTTGTTCTCTTACATTGACGAGTCAGAAACAGTGTAGAAAAATCATATATAGTGAGCAATAAATTCCTGTCTCAAATAAAAGACCAAAAGCCTGGCTTAGTGGCATAATAGGACACGAGCGACGTGGGCCGCTGAATGGAGGGAGCTGGTTTGGCACCGACTGCATTGTGAAAGTGAATGCTATGGTTGTTTCTTTGGTAGATTCAGCTGGCAACGCAAAATGCCGCATATGACCGCATCACTATTTCAGTGATATATTTTTGGCTTTTTTTTCTCACAATCAGGTAAGCTTTAGAAAGCCGAATATCGAACTACTGAATTCCTAAGTGGAATGCATCGTAATGCTTGCGATACGGTCACCCGTTCTGTTTTCTCTATAAGCGCCCGCGCTGCCGCACGCCCAACGTGGCGTGTTTTGTCGGTGCTCCATGTTTCGCCCCTGTCCCGTGTTTACTCTTATTCCTGCGAATACCGTTACGAATTCCGATGTTCCATGGAATTTTCGCTGCAACAGGCGTGCATGGTTGGAGCGCGAATGAATAATCTGCATCACGGTAGTACCATTTGCCGAGGCCAAATTCTCGCGACGGCTACTGTTCAACGTGAAATAAAAACGCCGACCAAGGTAAAACGCACGAAATTAAAAAAAAAATGTGCATTTTACCTGGGTTGGCGTTTTTCTTTAATTCAACTATGTTGGCCCTCGACCAGGCGAGATCCCGTAAAACTCTTGACGATAGACTACTGTTCAAGTCCCCTAGATGCTACGAACTCTGCTATGACCCTGCAGTAGTACCCGATACTTTGGGATGAACTTGACAAAATAAGTTATGATACAGCAGCTAATGAATAAAGACTACAAGGTTCTATTTTTCTGCTAGCTTTGCGGCACTAGTTATTACATAAAGAGTGGGGTAGTTGTGTATTTATACAATGGCAGACAGGGGTGAAAGGAATTACGAAACAGAAACCTGTGCCTCATTCACACACCTACGATTCTACTACACTGGAACAGGTCCAGAACTATGTGCACGTGTAATTCACAGGTACACGACATTTTATACAGGGGTCTTAAGCATAGTGCTATATAAGGCGGGGTTACTTCGTGGAACAGTTACTAGGCTGCACTGTAACCCGGTGACCCAAGCGTCTGTAAAATTGGATAGCAAAAGACAGTGTGGCAGATTTGCTTTTTCACTGTCTCCAATGCCACATTGCACTTGCATTTCATGTAAATAGAACTTCGGCACGTCGCCGAAAATTGTAGTAGGGTGTTTTACTGCTCTGTTCCTTTTAGCGTTCATAATATTCCTTCTGTGAAGACCAAAGGGTCCAAAAGCGCGGGGGGCGACAATACAATATATTTTCTTGGAGCGTTGTTTGCTATGGTGATTCAAACAGTACGTTAAGTTTACTTATCTTAAGCCGAAGAAAATGCTTTACTGTGCCTAATTTGAAATTTGCTTGAGCAAGCACGAGAATTGTTTCACGCTCACTTGCGTTGCAAGTTTCGCACACGCCTAACATTCCTAACCAATGCACAGAACCATCTGTTGCCGTCCAGAAAGCGGTTGCCACAAATCAATACATAAAGAAGAGAGTACAGCACGGTAAGAAAGCTAGAGGCCTCTTCTGTAAACTGTAAAACATTCGAAGCGTACAATACAGGCTGCGTCCACGAATTTCAAAACCGCATAACTTCCCTCTTATTCCACCTTCGTTTTATGTCATTGTGTACTCGAACGCTGTGTGTCCTATAATCCCACTCTCTCGCCCTCTCGCAGCTCTGCCCGAAATACTGTTCTGTTCATTTAGTGTTTCCAAGGGTAAAAGCCAAATAACTTATAGGCATGGTAAATTCAGCAGTAAGACATCATGTCCGAAGGTGTTTTAGCATATGAACAAACAGGGCAAGTACATTTGACTTCACGCGAGGTGGTCAAGTCATCAAACGTTCGGCACCTAAGTGAGCTGCAAAGGTGTTGAGTTCTATCTCAGATGTAATTGAGGTGTCGACCGTTCTGGAGGCGTACACAGGCGTAATCAACCTCCGAATGTAGCGAGTACGGAAACACCGAGCACGCAGATCAGACGACCAACCAGAATATTTGTCACTTTGTAGCTACCTCAATATACCTATCAATACCTTGTAATTATTTCCGGCACCTTCACGCCTCCCGCCTCACAACCCCCCCCCCCCCCCCGCCAACTTCATCCAATCAGCTGTTTTCAAGATTTAACTCCTGACTTGTGGGCAGCGCCTGGTAACGCCTTTCGAGGCGCCAAGCCACGCACGGACTCCATATTTACTCTTGACAAATTAGTGCTCCTCCTAATTACTAGCCATTTCAGAATTTATTCTTCGAAAGATAAAAAAGAAATAGTGAAGAAGATGGCATGCACTGTGGCCTCAGCGTCGAGTGCAAGTATCGACTGAGCCTCGACTTGCGTTATGCATCAGATAAGTTTCTCAAAGTGCTGTGGAACAATGAGGTTGACGAACATGCCCTCTCCCGAAAGCCGCCGCTGCTTTCATTTGGTCTCTGTAAGGACAATGACGGTAGAGTGTTGCAAAGGACGATGGGATGATGAAGAGCTCGCGCGCCACTTGAATGGAACCGTCTTAAGGGTAATTTAGAAAAGCTGGGATAACTCTGCGGAGAACTAAAAGGCCAATGGTCGCCTGACATTCGCCAGTAAAGCGCCGTTTCTGAGCGAACGTATGCCGTTTGAATTGGCCGTGTGGTGCGTGTCTAGAGTAATGTCTCTGTCTACCCTGACCAATTATTTCCAGAAGTCATTGTCGTCCATACAACGCTAGAGTGAATTACCAAAGCGGCCGTTAAAAAACTGAGTTTAAGCGACGACATTTTTATGGGATGAACGACTTCAAGTCGAGCATCTCGAAAACGACGTGTGGCAAGCGTTTTAAGCTGTCGAATGTCTTTCTTATTACTCGGACATCTGTAGCTAATTATCCTCGAAACATTCCGAATTTAGTAATCCTGCTTCTAATTGGCATGTCTGTTTCTAAGACGAGAAACATGGTGTTTATTGCAGCCTCTTATCCGGTTTCACAAGATGTCTTATACACGGGACATATGGGTGACATGCAATGAAAGACACACCAACACACTTTTAAGTGCAATGTGCTTACAGACCGAAGGCAAACGGCGCTCGTGGTCACGCAGTCCCAAGCGAAACCTCCGCCGAGCTTCGCTGCTAGCTCGAGAGAAGAGCCACCATCCCATCATCGGAAAGTGCCTGAGGGCTTCGCCGCTAAGGAAGCTCCTAAGCAGTAGCCAATAGGAAGACGCCGGCTGGAGGAAGATCTTTCCCGCCCGCCATGGACGCCGTTGAGGAGGCTCGTCGAGAACGACAGCACACGCTCGCCCGAGAACAGAAGTGCCGACAATGGCGACATCAGGTGAAAATGTGTACACATGTATTAGCAATATTTTAACGTATTTATATATCACAACTAATGTTTTTCTGTTCGTATATGTGTCTTCGACGCGGTTATTCTTCTGTATATTCCATAATGAATTTCAATATTTTCGATAACAATCTTGCCGGGAGGGCTCTATCTCGCGCGGTTTGCTATAGCACCCTCGCATGGTGAAACTGGCTTATCATTAGTCTTGGTCACACGAAATAATTTCTTACGCATCGTTTCGTAAAACACGAAATGCAAGATACGCTAGATTGGAAAGCGCTCTGAGGATCTCAAAGAATGAACTCAGTTCGACGAGTTGGCGCATAATAAAAAAGTCTTCATAATAATAAAATAGTAGTATAGAAAAAAAATCATCCCTTTTTGAATAACTTTTACTTTTCTTCAGGCACACAAGTATTCTCAGTTGATTTTGATACAATTTTTGCAGAAATCGCAGAGCTGGCAAAAGGGATAAAAGAGTCTCAATAGCTTTCCAGAGAGGGAACATACGTAAAATATTGCGTCAGAGCGTCGGTCGTCTTTTTATTTTCTGATTTTATCGTGAAGTATCCAACCAGAACGTGCGCATAGGGAATACCACAGCTGCATTCAGCCGCCTGCCTTAAGAAGTCTATAAGTGCAGAAGTTATTTCATCTGCAAAATTGCTTGAGCTGTAGGGATCACACCGTGAAGTAAAAGCAATATGCTCTGGTATGCTCCATTAGACAGCCATGCACTCATGAAAGATATAAAATACATGCGCAGCAGGCCAGCACCTTAGCAGTGATCGAAGGCCATAGCATAGAATAAAAATATGCTTATCGAAAGTATTTTTCATTGTTACTCTGGACTGTAGCATTCGCCACTACACTTTTTTTTCCCAGAAAGGTGTCTGCAATTCCTTCCATTCTATAGCAACAGACCAAGGGCTCTTTCATGGCACTTCGCCGCTAACAAATGCTTCGGAAGATCTAAGACCCTGCTTTTCGCTCAGAAAAAACAAAAAAAAACAAAACAAAGATATGGCGAAATCACAGCAAGCCTGTGGAAGGCGACGAAAGAGTGAAAGTGACGCGGACATAGTTGAGCTGGAAAGGGCCGTTCTTGAACAAATATGACTTCTATATAAGACGCAATTTGTAGTCTGTAATATGAAACACAAAGCAGCGGCAGAGCCGACAAAAGTGCATCGTTAGTCCTCGGAAGGGCCTGAAAAACCGGATTCTTCGAGTTCCGATGACCGTTTGGGAAATATGAAGCAGTGAGCAAACTTCAGGAATGTGTCCCTCCCGAGAGCAAAAGAACTGCTCTCTGTAGAAGATAAGCCATCTTCTTTTTTTTACACTCTAGAAAGGGAGAGAATTTTTTCACACAGGATATTTTTTACTTTCCAAAATATGCTCACGATGGTATGTGAAGATACTTTTTCTTAGGCCTCGTACGTGTTGCATACCAGATAAATGTCTATTTTTTTAAACCTATGAATTAGTGTAGGTAAATCTTGCAGTTTTAGAGAGAAGCATTTTTAATTATGCTGGAGAGAGACAGAAAACTTTTTTTTTCACACGGAGCGTGTTTAACCAGCGTACATATCCTTGAATGCTACACTATACAGGGAAGGGATAGAGAAGAAAAAAGGCCCAAGGAGAATGTGTGGATTGTTTATATCTACAGCACTTTTCGTCTATGGAAGGAGTACGGAAGAAATAGTAGAAATGACGAAGCATGGCGGCTGCAGGAATCTATTCTATTGTCTACGTATTTAATGCTCTGATACGCATGTTTCATTCCATCAAACACCACGTTCAGCTTTAACTTGGGGACATATAATAATTGTTGGTGTTTTGCGTCCGAAAACCACGATAGGATTTTTAAAGACGCCACAGAGGAGGTCCTCGGAAATTTCGACAACCTGGGGTTCCTTAACGTGCTCCAAAATCTAAGCACATAGCTCTCTAGCATTTTGCCTCCGTCGAAATGCGGCCACCACTGCCAGGAGTGGAACCCGTGACCTTCGGGTGAGTGTATAAGCATCATAACCACTCACTAGACAACCACAGGGGGTGGTCCCGGGGACATATGGTAGTAGATGCCGTATATAATGATGAATAATTCGTTACTGCGTGATAACGAAATAAGTTCGCCTAAATGAGGCATTTCTAGTTGAGATAATCACTAGGTGGGGCTGGTATACAGGACAAAAGAAATGGCGCTTGCGTGGTGCAAAAATAATGCGGAAGTGTGTACTGCCGTTAAACTTGATATGCACTAGGTATTAATTGTCCTCAAGCTATAAAATCACGTGATGGTGTTTGAAAAATATAATGTCGGTAACATGACCACCAGTGCCGGGAATCATAAGTGTCGCGGTTGCAATTATTGTTGTTTATTTGATAGCCGTTTTTACCATTATCCCTCATATTCTTCACACAATCAAGTGATGAAAACGATTTGTCTATCTGTGCATTTTCATTTGGGTGGTGTCATCAATGTTTAGCAAATGATCGTTATGCAAATGCTCTGAGCATCGCTTGTGAATGTGTGGTATTCATGAAGCGAGAGAAGTAATATTTCTGTCGGGTATGAAAGAATCGCAAGAATCTAGACAATGACAAAACTTCGCGTAAAACAAATTTCTTTTACAAAATTTACACATCGTTAAACATTTATCTGAAACACAATGTTGGAAGACAAAACGACGGGAAAACCTAAGCGCCGTGTAAAGAGTGAAGGTTGCCTTGAAATAAGATAACAGGCCGAAATTTCATCTGAAACTGGAGCCAAAGTCACATAGTTATAGGTTAACGGCTTTTCCTTTAGTATTGACGCCTCCGTCGATAATATGTTCAGCCTCGGGGCTGCCTGAAAATTTCTCATCCAATGCATTCTGGAACACTCACCAAGCATACATCATCAATGCACTTGAACCAGTTCAGAATTGTACCACAAGAGTCACCCGATTTTCATATTCATACGACGTCACCATTATTTCTTAACGAGAGAATAAAGCTTGTCAGCCCTCGCTTTTCGTCGTTCGTGTTGCGATGCTCCCTTTTTGCTCATGTTCTTTTACAGCTCGCTAAACCTCCCACCTTACATCACGCCATCACCTTCAGGCACGTCACAGCGCACCAGCCGTCTGCAGCAAGTTAACCGCCACCGAGCACGAATCGTAACGTCTTAGGCCTCATTTTTTCTTCAGGCTGCCAGAGACTCGAACGACGTGCCCCAGAATGCTGCTGCCGTAGCAAGTCATTCCGAACTTCTGGACATTGTGCAAACATGTATCACACCATAATGCCTGCTCTCGTTGTATAAACATGCTAACCACCCTTTATGTAATACCCCAAGCGGGGCCTTCAAGGTACTAAAGTGAAATGAAATGAAATGAAGTTTTACGTAGACACTTTTTGTGGACGTGAAGTAGACAACGGTACTGTAACAAATAGAAAATGCTCAACTGGAACCGAAAGGAATTCAGAAGCTAGCCTTGATTAAGTTCTCGCAAAAAGGTAGAAATAGAAAAATGAAAAACGAAATACTCTGAAACAGGTAGAGAAAAACAGTGCGCAATGAAGTGAAAAATATCCGTGACAAACTATCGCCAACTTTCACAGTGCGAAGTTAAAACTTGCCACAACCGGAACGTTGAGCGATAGTGGGTAATATGAGGTTGGTAATGGGGTTTTGTGCTACGATGGCGGAAAGAATAAAGGCAGGAAAATGAAGCAATGAGAATAACAGGGAAGCAAACTGGTAAATGAAGTAGTAAAAATGAAATAAATTATTTGTAGAAATTTTTCTATAGTCACTGCACTGCGACTTCCGGTCAGTTCAGACGCTCATGGTGGAGACCAACGCCCTCAATCTTACTTATTCTTTTCTACTATTCTTTTCAGTTATCTAATATTTCTCGTTTAATTTGTTTAATTGTTTGTTGCCAGGAAATGTATATCAGGAAATGGGCCCTCTCCTATACTGTTGGGGCATATGGCAGCGGAAACCGGGTGAAACGAACAACTCAAAAACAAAGCGACAACACACGCACTGTCCCTTCGTTTTCGTGTTCGTCGTTTCACCCTGTGTGCGCTGCCACATGCCGTAATGATGAACCAACTAGCCCACCAGTACATTTTAAACTACTATACTGTCTTTTTTTATCAACTAATTGATGTTCTCTGCCAACTTTGAACTGTACACTGAGACACACTACAAACGGCGACAGCAACGACTAAGCATTCGCAGGGACCCTAGAGGGTGCGAGCTAGCCGCTTCTAAAATGTAATATGTTGTCAGCATTTTTCTCGAGGTTGTGGACCCAAGACAGCCTTTTTGGCAGCAAATTTAGAGTAGCAGATTTTCTTTGGCCACCATGAGGGTGCGCTTGGTGGAAAACCCCTTGAACGAGCACTTGTTGTACAAGGTATAAAGGCTAGCAATCCTAAATAAACAAGAAAATGTTGTAGGCTCTAAACGAACAAGTGTTTAACCGCTCGGTTTCTTTGTTAGATCAGCCTAAGGAACCCTACTGAAAATTAAGTTGTAGGTTCTCAGGCGTCTTTACTCTAATATTAAATTTCATGCGGGTTATCTTTTGCCCACTAATCCGCAGCAATGGTCTCGAATATGAAAATTAGCTCGAGAATCGGCACCCGTTTGTTATGCATGTGCGTTCCTAAATATAGTTCGGACTGTGCGTAGTTTTAAATCCGTAGCATTTTAGGGGCACGGCTTGTCGTTTACGCGCAGATCTCATGTGGCGTGGTCACGCTCACAATCAAGCGCTCAATACAGGCCTAGAACATGGCTAGCAATGCTCAAAGCAGGGTTAAAATAAACAAACATGGTCGAAAATAAGATAATTACCAGCAATTACCAAGCATTAACCGCAATAATAACATTAAATTCCTAAAAATTATTCGGACACCTGCGGTTGACTCCTGCGCCGCGCGAGTGAAGGCGCCACCGCCTCCCAAAGATCACGACTGCTTCTCTCACGTGCACTTCGCCGGCACTTGGTAGCTACATCTGAAAGGGGAAACAGCGTGACAGAACTCGTTGGAGACCACTCGTGTCTCAACTGCCGTAACAAGCATGACGTCGATGAAGCATATCAGAAAGTAGCGCTCATGTTGCACACTAAGTTTGCCAATCTCCCTAACAAGATTCTACTCGTGCCCGGGAAGCCTTCATGCTTACCTCAAACGTTAACATCACCGACGGCTGGTAAACCGAGCAGTGGAAGCTCTACCAACGGAAATCTTGCGCGACCATGCTACGCACTTCCTGATGTTCCACAGTAGCGAAGCTGCATCTGGTTTTATGTACTCGCTCTCACACGTCGCGAAGACAAAAGTATCTAATAATTACACTCGCAATTAAGGGGGGGGGCACGCAAGCACACACACACGCACACGCAAGCACACGCAAGCACACACACACACACACACACACACACACACACACACACACACACACACACACACACGCACGTGCACACACACACACACACACACACACACACACACACACACACACACACACACACACACACACACACACACACACACACACACACAAATGAGTTCGATATCACAAGCCAAACTTCTCCAATCTCAGCGCGGTAAAATATAACAACACAGTTTTAGAACATAAACACATAAGAAGCATAAGAACAAGAACATGAGAACAGAGAGAGGGAGAGACGTGGGCGCGCTCATGCACGCCAAGTTTAAGATCATCGGTTTTAAGCGCATCTGTACATCGGTCTTTCATGTAGCGAGATACGAGTGAACGCTGATTTTAAGAAGGCAAGGAAAAAGATCGAGAGAAAAAGAAACTTGGTTGATCCCTCCGCCATGGGAAAATGTACAACACGAAAATGAAACGAAGTATTTGAAATTTATTATACAATAATATGCGAGAGCTTACACGATGTCTTAGTTATTTGGCAGCTATATAGCACCGCTTCACGTGGACGCACCCACGTTGGCGCCTGGTGCACAGCTCCATCCCTACGACTAACGCCCATGAACATGATGAGACCTTTGTGGTAGTTACACTTGGACACAGCATATGGTGAATCCCGCGCAAAGATGGCTTCAACGTGCACATAATAAACACCAACTCGACATGCACTGTTTCAAAGCGTCGTCATTTTAGGAGAGAAACGGCCAGGTGTGCGCTCCCTAGTAGTCGGTGCCAGTGCACTAGAAGCTATAGGCGGTGGAGAAACACCGTTATTTGGAAGGGGTCCTACTGTGGTGAGGAGGCGTCACACACTGATGCGAAAGGCGAAGTCGCGTAACTGCCTGGTCACCGAATCGAATGACCGTGGACCCCGCACTTCCCTGACCACAGAGTTTTGTACAGCATTTCAGCGAAAGCCTCCGCCGCGCTGAGACTACCAAAACGCTCGCATTAGGTGCTCTCTGGTGTCATGATGCATTACTCGTTACCTCAGAGACAGGCTTCGGCAACTCGCCGTTGCTATGTTGCTCAGGCCATTACATTCGCACGGGGAGAGCGTAGTCAGCGAAAGTGATGTGAGAGCCTTAGAAGAGAGTTTTTTGACGCTGAGCTTCTTTAGTGAGCTTGGACTAAGGTCGCTAGCCCGCGGAATGTTAAATACTTAACAGGAATATCACACCACGGCCGAGCTAGAAACGCTATGGGAAACCCGACGCGCGTCAGGCCGTGATTTCTCATGGTTCGAGCGGCGAATGCCGTGTGACAGTCAGGCGAGCATCGCACAGCTATCTTGTAATATGGTGGGTGGAGGAGGGATCGATGGAGATATGGAGGGATGGATGGAGAGGCTTGCGTTAAATCCGCCTCCTTGCGGTGTAAGGCGTGGACAAAATTACAGTTATTTTGGAAAAGCGCCGAATGGGACGTCCGTAGCAACGGTGCAACGGCGCGTTGCCGAAGCTAATCGCGGAGGCCATGCATTACTTCCCTATACTGCTTCCAGATGTCGACACCACCACGCAAACCAAGAGCTCTTTGAGAGGAAATTGTGAGACATAAAAGGCGCGTTCGTGAAGCCTCCCGCATGTGTGACCATGGCGCTGTACTAAGGAAACTGTCGCTTTGTGACTGTACTTTTGTTTCATTCTATTTATGCGTTTAATCTGTATTCGAATACTCATCTTAACAAAGACCATGAAAGACCTATCGTCGCGGACAAAGAATTCATGGGTTCGACTCCCGTTTAGGGAATGTTTTCCTTCTAGTTTTGTTTTCTTTGCCAAGCGATCGTGTGCATTTCGCCGACGTATTTTCGTGAGAGAAACGCGTCATAGAAGTCTTGGTGGACGCCGGCATAAAACACTTTCATGTTAAAAGCTTTGCAATAATGGAAACCCAAGCAAGCGAGAGAAGTAGTAAAGGTCGCACGGCCAGGAAGTCTTACATTTCTTTCAAAACACACCGGTCACTTTCAGCACTAAACGTGGAGTCTCTGAACCAGCAAATCTGTTTACATTCCCGTCCTTAGGAAAGTAGCCCTGGGGTGTAAAACATTACCATAGTCAGGGACACGCTCTGGAAACCGCGATGTCAGAGCGTAACAAGTCCTCCCCGCCCTTTTTAGTGAGTTTAAGCAGCAAGCGGAGTAAATATAGCGAAAGTATATAATATTAAGCGAGTACACTCTGGGAAGCGCCAGATCGGAGAAGGGGAAGCAGTAAGGAAGCGTTAGCAATGTGCATACGAAAGCAATGCAGATGATCCCTGAGGGAAGTCGGGGAAGGCGAAGTCTAGGGAAAATGACTGAGGAGGGCGTCCATAGTAGTGTTAAAAGAAGTAGATGGACGCTAAAGTAACTTCTAAAGCGAAAACCTTTACGTCCGCAGTCTGCAAGCAGTTCTCGCAGGGTCGATCTTTCTGTGATGGAAAGCCTCTCCGGGGGTGCTCTTTGTTTCATCGATTTTGTTCTGCAGAACTTTTGCATCAATGGAAGGACCACTGACCGGAGGTACCGACACTTCTTGCAATCCACGCCCTCGCTGGCGCCTGGTGAGGCGCAAAGCGACCCTTTTAATAATCAAAGCAAAAAAAAAAAACAAAAAAAAAGAAACATTTAGAAGAGGCGTCGTAAGAGTGACGTAGTCTGATGTTGTACACGGAACACTATTATGCTTTACTGCTTTTTCTTTTTCCGACACTCTTAATGTAACGTATCTACAAACACGACGAGACATCTTTTTCAAGGGGTACACATTGACGATGTTCACATTCAGCGGTAGAGTACATCATGATGTAATAAGTACGAAGGACTAATGCACTGCACGGGCTCGCGCCTAACTGAAAACCCGAGCTCGGCCCGGCTCATGGGCCAGGCGGGACCTTGTAATGTTGCTTTCACGGTAGGTCGGGGCCGAGCTCTGGTCTGAAGCTGTGGGCTTATGGTCGGGCCCGGGCTTGAGGTGGCGGGCTCGGGTCAGGCCGGGCTTGGTCTTTGCTAAGTTGTTAGGAATGCTCCACATATATTGTGCATACGTATATGTTCCACATATTTATCTCGAAAAAGCGCTGTGTTTATGCGGGGCAAGATATTTGGAGAAGTTTTATGAGGGAAGTAGTATTGAAAACTGGGCAAGTTGGTAACGATTCATAGCTGGTTGAGGTAAACAGCGCAAAAGACGAAGACAGAGTAAAGGAGGGACACAACACGAGCACTGACTTTCAAGCTGAAAATTTAATGAAGAAACAACAAACATATACATTTTTTTGCGCATGCTCTCACAAGGCAAGGAAAAAAGAAAAAAAAAACACTTTTGTGTGGCACGAGGCAACTTATCATGATGAGCAAGTATGCTGGCAATACCACCCTCGTAGTTCCAAGCCCCTGCTTTCCTTCGCTTCCACTCATTCGAAAATCATAAAAAACGGTATCGCCTTTTCCACCTTGAAGTCGGCATTAACTAAGTCATGTGAACATAAGATGCAAGTGAGCGTACAATCACAAATCCTGAGGCTAAAAGAAGCTAATGATACAGAAGGTGTTGTTTTGCTAGCTTGCGATAAGCTTATGCGAAATTTGAAGAGTGACCTGAAAGGTAACCTAGCACCAGCCAAAGAAAAGGAAAAGAAGAAGTTCGTCGTTTTAACTTACGTTCACCACCTGTCACATAGGCTTAAGAAGGTGGGTTCACGTCATGGTATCGAAGTAGTTTTCGCGGCCAAGAATAAGGTCGGCAGTGTTTGCGCGGCGGTTCGGAAACGCACGGGAAAAGGCCCGTTGGTGAAAAATGCATGCCCCATTAGGCACAAGAATTTGTTTGTACTAGGTGCCATTGGAGTTGTATACAACATACCCTTCGCATGCGGAAACGTTTATATTAGTCAGACGGGGTGTTGTGTAAATACGAGACTGAGGGAGCACCAAAGTTACATCGGAAGCACAGTGCCCGTGACACACCTGTCCATACACTGCCGGGAATGCGGGTGCACGCTAGAATTTTCGAGAACGAGCGTTCTTTTTCGCCACCGGGACCAGCTGACAAGGGAAATATTCGAGGCCCACAGAATTCAAAACGCAGGGCAAAACTGCGTCAACCAGCACTCAATTGCCCTCCATGACAATGAAATATCTTTTTTAGACTATAGTAACCAATAACGTTGTCAAGATAAGTTGCCTCGTGCCACACAGAAGTGTTTTCTTTTTCCTCTTTTTCTTGCCTTGTGAGAGCATGCGCAAAAAATGTATATGTTTGGTGTTCATTAAATTTTCAGTTGAAAGTCAGCGCTCGTGTTGTGTCCCTCCTTTACTCTGTCTTCGTCTTTTGAGCTGTTTACCTTGACCAGCTATGAATTTTATGAGGGATAAGTAATGAAGCTTTTTTTTTTCCTTCTCGCTCATGGGCATGCTTGATTTATGTGAAACGGGCGAGCTAAAAGTAAATAGACGAGGCGCTTAAACAGTTAACATCTCAATATTCTGTGCTTTATTTCCATTCGTTATTATTATATATCCCAAATGTTAATTTGTAATCACAGTAATAAACGCAATATAATAAATCTATACCTAGACCTTATCATGATAGAGGTCCGGAGTGGGGAAATATTCTTGAAAGTTCCAGGCGTCCACTACAACGAAAGGTCTGAGCGGAGTCTCGTTACATAAACTAACTATAAAGACATTCTTTTTCTGTGGCTCCGTCACCGCTCCCAGTGCTCAATTGTCACGAAATGGACATGCACCGGGTGCTTTGTGTGGCCACATTGTTAACGTGTGAGCTTTCGTCTTATCCCGCTGTATGGCGCCAGAGCTACATGATACTGCCGCAACAGCGTTGGAATGTGCAGCTATAGGTACAAGAAAGAAGGCTCGGGGCAAGGCATGTTCACTTGACCAAATATCTGGCTTGAATAAAGACAATTACGAATTCCGTGCCAGGAGATGCCCCCTTATTTCGAACCATATGCATCCAATGAGTATGTGTCAAGAAGCTTATTCGTGCCTTTATCGCCGAACAGGAACGAACCCTGTTAATAGATCAGAATCTCTTCATCCACCTACTGCTAGTCTAACGCGCGCATTCCAATGGAGACCTTCTACCAGTACGTCTTTAGGAAGGCATACACTTATATGAAACAAACAACAGCACTGCACAAACCATGCATAACATACACTTCTGAAAACCGCAACGAGAAGTCCACAAAGAGCAGTACTATAGACGATATTGAAGGGTGCAACGAGATTCGGGACCGAGAGTAATGAAGAGACGGGCTTTACAGCTGTATTCATGCTGCAGTGGTTCGCCAAGACATCCAATTGGCTCCAGTGGTGGCAGTCTAAGAACTAGTGCCGACGCCTTCACAGCTTGCAAGGCAGGTTTTGCGCGCCCGCGCGGCTAGCTAAACCAGGGAAAAAACTTCAGCGTGGCAGGATATGTGATCCAACAGCACATGCTGCTTAAAGCAGGAATCTTTTCGTAATTTCTGTTGTATTTATTTGCGCAATAACATGTGATAAAATAAACTGTAAACTGCCGTATTTATTCGAATCTAAGCCGATGTTTTTTTTTTTTCGAAAAAGAAAACGATGTGCAGAAGTGGGGGGGGGGGGGTCGGCTTACATGTGAGTACAATGATTAAGTTTTTCTTTTTTCTGGCCTTGCGAATTTCGGGGGTCGGCTTAGAATCGGGGCCCGCCTAGATTCGAGTAATTACGGTATGCAAAAAAAAAAGAAAACCTATAGACTAAATACTAGCATTGGTGCGATATGGGAGAGCAGCTGTATGACAAATCATGTTTTTTCTTCCTTTCGGCTCTTTATACGCATTTCGAAAAGTACACGTGATGCACACGATTAGCACTGGTTCGCATAGGGAGTCTCAGGGTTCCCCTACAGGGGGGGGGGAGGCGAAGTTCATCGTGGCGCCCTCCCCCCTTCCTATTAAGGTAATGTATGTGGCAAACTCTGCGCACCCCTCTTCTTAGGTCACTAGGGTGGGCGGCCGGCCTACCTCCGCCCCTCTGCGCATGCCTATGCTGGCTCCGGCCCCTGTCGGGCCCGATCAGCTGTTGGGCCGGGCCGGGCCGGGCCGGGTAGGTTATATTTTTCTCAGGCTAGGGCCGGGCCCGGGTCTCGCTTTGAGTCGCCGGGAAGGATTCGGGCAGGTAAACTTGAACGAGTGCCAGGCAACTTAAGATGCAGGGAATGGAGAGCATCTTCGTCACGTCACTAGCGTGCATTCCGATATAGCTTTTAAAAAGTACGAGCTAAAATGATACCTCAATACAACGCGTAGTGTTATTTGCAGTGAGACTCCATTTTTGTATTGTTCTTCTGCGCTTTGTAAGAATATCAGTGAGCCTATTTCTGAAGTTTACGCAAGAAAACTCTATGCCCCTTCAATGCCAAAAGAAATGTGCCTGAAGGTACTGCACCGCAGGTGAAGCCACCAACCACGTCTTTAACGTCAATGTGACGTTTACATGCGAGCTGATTAGTTCTTCAGAGTTAAGAACAGGCCATGTAATGGACTTTCATAAGGGAATCACATCGCGAGAGTATCGAAGCATGTTACACTAGCATCAGAAGCCCACCAGTTTTGTTCTTAAGGGCAGTAACAGCCACAAAGCAACAGGACACGCAGTTAGGTGGACAAAATTTTGTTATGAATGAGAAAATGCGCACATAGGCTCTTTAAGAGAAAATGGTAGTGAAACCGTAAAAGCGAGCTTGTCGAACGCAGGAAAGGCAACCAAAACTGATCGAACGCCATGTATCCAAGCTACTCACTAAGACGGCAACTGCAGTTCCGACCCGCAAGAGCGTCATCCATCATTCAGACACCACAATCCTTGGGGGCTGTTAATTCCGCGCATACATGGGTCAGTGCCTAATGCGTAGCCCGCGAGTTAGAATGACCACGCCGCGCACCTAATTATGAAGTGACTTCTATCCTCTCAGGGAGAATTTTTCACGAAATCACGAGCTCGCTCATTTGAGTTTCTGTACTCGCACTGAGAATGTACACTTGATATTTTTTACGGAGCGGGGGTTACCTCAATATAAAAGCGGTGGTCCACTCGCTCAAGGGAGTTCCAACCCTGATAGAAAAACGAATATTAAACCCGCACACACACGTGCACGAATATAGCAGCTCCTTGCATAAGTCATCTATATAAAATTGTCGGTCAATTACTGTTTGCTTCTACGAATAAATAAACTATTCTACGCTCCAGTTCCTAAATATACAAATGCGAAAAGTCAGAGACATTGCTTGTCTATTCACCACTTCTACAACGAAATACGAGCCCGAACCCAAGCTGTCATTTCAAGAAAGCTTAGTGCGCCATAGAAATCATTCTGGTCTCTTTGTTTTTTCTTTTTTTAGGCTTCTCCGAGCAATGTCGTTCCACTTATTATTATATATTTCAGGCAGCAAAATTGCACTTCATTGGTTCTCATATTTTGCCTTGATAAAATATACAAAGTATGTTTGATGTATTTCTAATGCGAGCCGCACACACAGTTCAAAACACAGATAATAATAATAAACTAGACAATTTTTCAGCTGTGCTGAAAATTAAATTGTGATGTAACTTTCCAGGTTTATGTAGTCTAAGCCCAGAAGGAATACGTCGTGCTGAAAATATAACGACCTCGTTACTTCAGAACGCAGTCAGCGAAATGAGTGGCGCTCAACTCTGTTCATATTTCAGGTCGGCTGTCTCAACGGAGCATAAATAATTCACCATCTCCTCCATTTTTTTACCTCGCCAGGAAACCTCGTTTCCAAGCATGCCTCTGCATTGTTTTAGCAATGCTTGTTCATGAATGTTCAGGCTATTCGTACGCAGATATGTGCCTTATCTTAGAGCCTGTCTGGCTGGAGACATTGTGATACGATAACGCATACATTTGTTTACTAATAGCCGCCTATAGGGCTTTTCATATGTGCTACATTGTGCAGTACTCGCGCCATAATGTTGCAGTATGTATTTCCGACTTGCTATGTCCGCGTCACTATCCTGTCATCTCTCTAGACAGTGAAGTGGTACATGCAGAGATGTAGTTTACGTTTTTTTGATGAGCTGGTAATGACTTTATACTTGTGTGTACACGACAACAAAACAGCATGCTTCAAGTGCCACTTATTGAACAGCGAAAGAACAGCTGCTGACTTATTTGCGAGAAATTGTCATTCATATAAAAAAGAGCAATCAAAAGGTGTATACAACTTTAAAGGAAGGTGTTCCTTTCGAGTAGTCATAACACACACGAGCTGTTGTTTAACGCGTTCCATACCAGGCAACACTGTACGCGAAATTTCCGAACGAACAGAGTGCATATGCTGTCGTTCATACAGTGGACACCTATGTTCCAGTCGTGGTGATCACAGCTCTAATTTAACTTCTACTCCTAACGTGAGCCGACTCAAGAGTTGATACATTTTTAGCAGTTAAACGTGCACATGAAAAAAGCCGCCTTCAGTGTCACCATCGTCACAGTGATGACGAAAGGATTAGCAAGTCGCTGTTTAGCACTGCGACGGCGCTTTTTGAATAACCACGAGGGAACTGCACCACATCGGCAGAGAGCCGAGGTAGCGAGCTCTCAACGGCTACCTTGTCGGCTGTGCGCGAAGAGACATCTTCGGCTGCATTGCCCCAAACCAACAAACAACTCCGCAAGCAGGCGCTCGGTGCTTCGTTCAAATTATGATCGATGGGACTGCCATGCTTCGCCACTCTTGCTTTCACGCATAAAGTACCTGTGAGCCGCTGTTGCTCATGAATATTTACGACAGACTTTCGCAGAACGGCCACGATCTATAATTTGCAATTCGGGAGAGCAAGTGTTGCCAAAGCATTACTCTTTTGCCTGCGTCTTGCATTCGCGCCTAGATTATGCTTTCGCATTTAGAAGGCTACTCAATCATAGGTACGTGATTCATAATGACGGCGACTGTGACCTGATAGTTTTTCTGAAAAAGTGTATTTGATTACTTTTCTGAAAGAGTAGTAACTGAGAATAATTGGAATGCTGAACTATCATACTTATCCACATGGGGTTAAAGGTCCCGCACTTATTTTAGAAGCAATGTTTAGTCCAATACTTTTCTGAGAGAACGGTAGCTGAGACTAATGAGAAGGCCACCTTTCATACCTTGCAAGACCTGCTGAAAATCAGCAGACGTCTTTTTTTAAAATGTTAAGTGCTGCTTAGCGAACCTATCTATCTATCTATCTATCTATCTATCTATCTATCTATCTATCTATCTATCTATCTATCTATCTATCTATCTATCTATCTATCTATCTATCTATCTATCTATCTATCTATCTATCTATCTATCTATCTATCTATCTATCTATCTATCTATCTATCTATCTATCTATCTATCTATCTATCTATCTATCTATCTATCTATCTATCTATCTATCTATCTATCTATCTATCTATCTATCTATCTATCTATCTATCTATCTATCTATCTATCTATCTATCTATCTATCTATCTATCTATCTATCCACCTACGGCTGGGCGCTCTCGTGCCCATGTCCTTAGCTTAGTATACACCAAAATTGACAAAGCAGGATATGGGTGTAGGGCGAACAATATTCATAGCTCATGACATAAATAACGTGACTTTTGCGTCGCGCACGTTATGAAACCCTTTCCGCCAGTAAAGTGTGGCACATACCCACAGAATACGGCCCGTGGTATACGCGTACGCGCCACAGGTGATAAACAGTTCATATAAACCCAGGAACAGCGAGAATAGACTCCGGAAATCTTAACGCGATATCGTTAATGAGCCCTTTAATGAGCCCGTGCCGACGGCATTGTCTATGAACGAAAAATCCTGATGAGAGCATAGAATAAACATCACAGCTCGAGCCGGAATCGAACGCAGGCATTCTGCATGGCTGTCAAGTATTATACCACAGAGCTACGCCAGTGCTTATGAAAATGTTCAATGCAACTGTCATGGCGGGCAACGCCGATTGCGGCTGCAGTGTTGGCTTTTATAACGATGTAATAAACATGACTCCGAAAGCTATAGTCAAACATTGCTCGAATTCGCCGACGACCACTACTTATGATATACACATTCTCGCCCCGCAGCGTGCTCTTCGCGATAAAAGTGACATGGCTTGAACATGAGTGCAGACGTTGCGTCAGACCATGAACACTTCGACTACACACCTGGTAAGTCCATGATATGCGCACAACCACTAAATTTGCACAAAGACGTCGTTTCACCCCCTAAGGCTTGACTCAAAGCACAAAATTCGGCATATAGGCTGCTACGCGGCGACAGCTTTGCATATAATCGATTCCCTCAATGCATAGGACCTGCAGGAATTTTTTATGAAACAATTTCTGTTAACTGCAATAGATAAGCACCATGCCTAACTCCTTTAAATTTGCTCCCAGTGTGCTCAACCTACCAGGAATCGCAAAAAATTCTGATGTAAAAGAATTCAGCGTGCTATGCTATCCCTCGCGCGGAGTGCTGTTAACATAAAAATAGTTTATGTTTCTTCTACTGAAGCCAAGGGACACTAGTATGTGTGATATGAATTTGAGCAAATAATAAGCGTGACCAAAAATGTTGAATTTCAAAGCGTTTTGTATATTGTGCGCGAAAAACTCAGCGATATTTTGCGAGAATGAATAGGGAAAGCTTTTTTTCATTCTACGTTTCGTTTTTCTGTGCGAGCTTTCACAGTATAAACTACCATAGCAGCAGTGACTAAATCGATCAGACCAGAATAATCACATTGCGCGCTTTGTGTCCTCACAAACGGGAGGTACGAAGTCCCTACAAGAACAACGTGCATGCGCGGAAAAACACGCGTTCAATCCACTGTGCGCTTATAAATTCCTTACTTTAGTATGCCCTAACGCAATCACGGACTGCGTTCTAAGAAACCGTGGAGCTCCTTGTCGCCCAAATAAGCGAAGTCTTATTTGGTGCCCAAGTGTCGACCCTCTCTCGTGCACCCATTCCATGTACGGCCCTCATTTCTCCTGGAACATTGGTCACGCCGATAGTGGAAGCTGTCGATGGGGACTCTGGACTCGGAGACTGTGCGGCAAAGCCCGCCGCTTCACCAACGCTCTCTTGATCATATGGGGCTGCTCGGCAGGTCCTTATTGCAACGGAAGAAAGCGGGAGTCTACCTATGACGATGCTTACTCAAAGCGTCGTAACACTACGAACGACAGCGCTACGTGAAGATTTGGCGACTATATGCTCGCGAGAGTGTTGCTTAAGCATTGAAAACACCAAGGAGTGTAAGTAAACGTGCAGATTTGAATGAGAAGTTTTGCTTGCTTTTGGTAGAACAGTTTTTTCTGATCTGAACCCTTCGTTTAGAACAAACAGATTTCAAAAAGGACTTGATGGTAGCATTAGGGAAACAAGCTTCATCGAAGAGAACTTTGTTATGCGACATGCGTACGTTTATATTACAGAATTAGCCCTGTACAATTGAGTACTTGACTTTGACTCAGGTGACTGAATTAACCGCATCGTATTCAGTGGAGCAAAAGTTGTAAAAATAATGTCAGCAAAAATATAAATACATAAAAGGCAAGCACGGGCACAACACTTTGAAGACAATTTTATAATGGTTTTAAGGAAATATCACACATCAGTGGGAACGAAATTTTGCGGTCACCCAGGAAGATAATTACACCTCAGTTTGTTCTTAAGTTCATACTATAGGCATGGTGAAGTCGGTGTGCCCAGTGAGCACGCAAGTAAAATCGCTTTTTAATCAAGGTGTTACTAACACTATTCGCTAGAGATGGGCACCGGACAAAGTATCAAATGAGGGAAAACAGAAAATATTGACACATTGACGGGTCGCTAACTACACAGATTAACAAATACGCCTTATTGAAGGCAACTCCTACAGAAATTGAAAAAAAAAAAACAGCAGCCAACGCCGTATTATTTATTTATTTATTTATTTATTTATTTATTTATTTATTTATTTATTTATTTATTTATTTATTTATTTATTTATTTATTTATTTATTTATTTATTTATTTATGGCCTCTACCTCCCAAAATGGCACATGTAAGTATAACGCCGCAGTGGAGAATGAACAACTCGTGAAGTACGCGAGTAGTTTCAGAAAGGAAATCCACCAACTCGTGTGTGAGTAGCATTAAGCCATAGTCAACTCCTCGTGCAGTTAACTGCTCTGCACATGCAAATATCTCTTTTTTGTCTTTGCAATGCTTACGACTGATGACCAAAGTCACAAAATTTACTTTCGTGTTTCTTTAAACAGCAGTGTTCTTTTTTTTTGACGGTGTTTTCTGTAGACTGGAAGATCACAACACTCGAAGTGGCATACAGACTTCGTGCGAATGCCCTCGCCGATGTTCTTTTGCTCAATGACTTTTTGTTTTCCCGAAGAATGTTTGCGCTAAACTGTTTGCGCTAAACTTAATATCTGCAGAAGGTAGGTCCACTACAAGACTAGGTGACCATCGGGAGACGTAACTGAAGAAGGCAAGTTTTTACAAGCGGTCCTTGAAATCATCGAAAGTTGTCAAGAAACACGACAAGAAAGAGTGGAATTTGTATAAATAAGAGGCAGTTTGCAGCTGATAATCACTCTCAAAGGAGCCATTTAAAGTGTTCCGTTTTACGAGAGGTCAAAGTATTCGCTTTACAACACTTTTTTACGTGCAAGGAGCTTCTGAATCGAGCAAGATTAGATCCAAGGTCGCGAATGCGCTTCACAGAAAGGCACCCACTCAAGAGGGCGTTGGGCAAGCACCACTCTTCGCGTGCCGATAGTTTCGCAAGAACCAAAATACTCCAGCTGATCCCTCGTCGCCACAGCATTCTCGCAGAAAGAGACCCAGAGCCAATCAGATCTTCACTTTGCGCAACGTTCGATAGTGGTTCTGATTTCATCTGTTTCGCATGATATCCAAAACTGCTTGGCTGTTAGGAGTAGCCACGTAAAGAACAAAGGCTAGAGAATCACATGCAAATGTAAAACGCATTTCATAATACGTGTGCTGTTTGAATGTCAAGGTGAAATAGGATCAGAGACCCAGCCAAACACAAAATTGTGATCCGTATTTGGGTCATTTAGTAAGCAGCTGGCAACCAGCCGTACACCTGTCTTGCAGGGTATAGCGTCGCGATTCACGTCAGATACTCTCGCATGTGAATAGAATTTACGGCTGGCTGATAGAAGGTATTGCTGCGATGATCGAACACCGAGATCACGTTTAGGAAATAAATGACATACAAATTTTGCGAGAAATGAAACAAGCGTTAAAAAGACGGCAATGGGTGTACAGAGTTCCTTTCTGTGCAGATATTTTGTAGCGATATTGTTTTTGTGATTAGGTCAAGACTGAAAACGGCATTAAGGGTATTAAGGTGGGGTGAGATGACTGGAAATGTTTCAATATTTGGCTGCACATCAGTGGTAATAAAATCTATGACTATAAAATTTGCAAGGAACTTTGAAGACAGACGCAGGTTGCATTCGAGCTCGAGATTAGTCTTAAATTGTATTAGTGTTTTTCATTCTTGTTTTATAAGTTTTTGTACATATTTAATTTTTGTTAAGATCTGCTATCTGCAGAAAATTGCACTTTTGTAGAAAAGTAGCAACTCGATCTTTACAGAAGTGGAACTAAAATTGGGAGCGCGCAAGAAAAAGTAGATATGTTATGTTTTTTTTTACGTTTGCTGATGCATGAAAATTGACGCTTATGAGTGTTTTTTGTTACGAAAAAAAATACAAATGCATCGAGGCTACTGATTCTAGCTCAAGTAATGTGAATGCCATTAACTAATCTATACGAGAATTTTCGTTTGCTTGTGCGCTATATTTCTTGAGAAAGAAGTACAGAAACCTCCAATATGTTGTTGAGAGAAAAACGCGAAGATCACGTAGAAGTGCGCCCACATTTCCTGTAAACGTGTCGCAGGAAAAGGACCAATACTTATTTTTGAAACCGTGAGTACCTGAGTGAGAAATATGTTCGAAAAGATAAAGATGTTCTCTATCAGATGATTGCAACGACTCAAAATAGAATTTTTTGACTAAGCGAAGTCTTACGCCACCTCAACACGCATATTTGTTTTTGTGTTTGTATGTGACAGGGTTTGGCCGACTAAAGCTGTTACATCTAGTATCTATCCCTGATATGAGAAAAATATAAAGCCAATTAAAACGGTGGACCGTTTTCTTGCTTCTTGCGTTCAATATACGCTCATTGCTAAAGCGACATCTTCGTCACTTTCTTGCTATGGGAAAGAATTCTACTGGTCGTCAAAAAAAGAATATTTTTCATGGAAGGTGTGTGTGTGTGTGTGTGTGTGTGTGTGTGTGTGTGTGTGTGTGTGTGTGTGTGTGTGTGTGTGTGTGTGTGTGTGTGTGTGTGTGTGTGTGTGTGTGTGTGTGTGAGTGTGTGTGTGTGTGTGTGTGTGTGTGTGTGTGTGTGTGTGTCCACTCTGCCAGCACGTAGAGACGCAAAGCCAGGGATGATGTCGAGTCTCGTTTAAGGCACACTTACGACGCACTGCGCGAAAAAAAGCCTCCCCAGTCTGCCATTGCGCTGAACATTAATGTGTTGCTAAGTGCCCTACTATGTCTCTGTTTGACTACATTTGTGTTAGAATATTTTCATCTGCCGGCGGTGCGCCCATTTCTACGAAGTCTTGTAAACTCTTCTGAGCGGGAAGTAAAGCTTGCGTCCTCGCTAAGCGTTGCTTTTCTTAGGTCAGCTTTAACTTTCTGTTGTGCCTTTTTTCGTTGCATGATATCCGGCAAGCGGCAAAATTTTATGTTTTCTTCATAAAGTACTGTCCTATTATTTTTAGTATTCTTTCAAGCATACATCATTATTGGGCGTTCTTTTCCTTACTTCCGTTGGCTAGCGGGCCTTTTCACGAAGAAAATGTCATGCATTATTTACCGGCTCTCAAAGCCAGACCGTCAGGGCGCCTTCCGACCGTGCCTTATTTTTTCGCATGCGCTGTTTTTCCGGCTGTCAAACTTATACATTGGAAAGGAAGAAGGTCATTAGATTTTTGCGTCATTGCTCTGTTAAAGACCTTTTGTTATAGCAAGCCAAAGGGTCAAGGACGTTGGAAAAAGTTGGAACACTCGTTTAAGAAAGAAAAGTTTAATAGTATGAGAGAGGCCATTGCGAGATAGAGGTAGTTGACATTGCCAGAGATTTAGGAAGCTAGTATAATGCATATTTTTGGTTCTGTTGATATAAAATACCTTTCTTGGTTGAAGAAAGGAGAGGAAAGAGCGGCACCGCAAAATAAACTTCTTATTTTGTTTTATAAAGGCTCCAAGAGGCATTTTGGCCGCCTTTTTTAGAGGTTAATGCAACCAGCCCTCCACCACTTTAACTTTGTCAGCAAACAACAATTCTTACGTATGTTATAAACATAGGCGTGCGCACACGGGGGGCAGGGGGGGGGGCGGCCGCCCCCCCTAATCACCTAACAGGGGGGCGCAAATTCTGCCTTGTACATTGACCCTTCTAGTCGCCTAAGAGGGGGGGGGGTGCAAAATTTGTCCGATACATTGACTTAGTAGGGCGGGGGGGGGGCGCTGCGATGAACCTTTGCCCCCCCCTAATGGGGAACTCTGCGCACGCCTATGGTTATAAACGATGTTTTTATTAGGCAGCATGTACCAACTGAGTTTAATAAATGTATAGAACGACCTTCCTGTACATGTGAGTGTGTGGGAGGTGTCGTTCTTCTGAGGAAAAAAAAAATAATCGTGTTCTTTCACTAAGCGATTATCACCTCAAGAACAATTATGTGGTATTGGCCGCGGACGATCTCTTGATTGCACTTAAGAACCCTTCCCCTGTACAAAGGCCTGCAAAAATGATGATCCATGTTTTAGTTCAAATAACTAGCAGACTCTCGAAGAAACGTATGAAGGGGCAGTTCGTCTGAACTTATGCGAGCCCGGTTCGTCGTGGCTCCACTGACACTGAGATGGAACCTATCGTATGCCCCGCGGAAGCCGGACCTATTTCACGCTGTTGCGGGTATACGACCCTTCAAGCTGATGCTTTGAGGCTGAGGCTTTCTTCAAGCAAATAAGGGCTCTCCTCTCGACAACGGAAGTGGCTCTTAAGAAGTCACTTTGCTGAAGGTACGCCCCCTCGTACGGAGGCCGCAGGCGCGGAAAAAGCGCCCGCATCAGCAGGCATTCAAGAACTTTCTAAGAGTGCTTTTTGTCTGGTCATCTAAGCTCACAATAAAAACTGCGGTTGCAAGCAGAGCGTCAACAATCGCCTGAACTTTCTTAAAATAATGAGCTTATTAGTATGTATGACACATTGTGACTCTAGTATAATCGTACTACTTAAACGCATTCTGAATCTAGTTTAATAATACAAAAGGCAATATTTAGGCATTAAATAGATATTCAGATTATGTTCGATAGTGGTTCCACGTGCTGCAGGTAATTGCTGTATTTTTTTCTTCAATTTGTAGATGTATTCGAAATTTCTAGAAAAGTTTTGGTTACGTATGAGAAAACCAAGTCCAACTTAAACAACAACATGCTTCTTGCCTGCAGCAGAGTGAGCTATCGCTGGAGGAATATGCCACATTCTCAAGTTTATGTATAATAGTGACTCGATGTAACGCACAGTATACGACACGTATCTGCGTTCTGCGCCAGCTTAATGTAGAGCGAGTGCGACTTTTCAACACGATTCTAAGGCACATCTTCTTGCGTTCCGGCCATAAGAGTAGGCAACAATCTGCACCTTACACACCACGCTATTACCATCACTTTTGTTGTTCAAAAGATACTATATTGGACTCCCAAGTTGGCGCTGTATCAAGCACATGGATTTATTAACACTTGCCTTAATATCCATTTACATACCCAACATGGTTCTAAAGTTCCGAAGAGAATTCCGAAAGAAGAAATGTCGAAACTTAAGGTTAGGTAAGTTAGCCGTCTGGCTATATAGCCTCGCAAGACACGTTCACACAGAGTTAAATACCAACAAAATGTGCTTATATGCTATAGCTTCACGCAGTACGTACGCTTAGATATCTTCAGTATGTGGTTCCATATATTGCTTATGTTGAACTCTTAAGATTGAAAAGTTCGCGCGCAGACGGCATGCATTAAAAAATCTGGGAAGTTAGGTGCCGACCTCTAGCGAAGTAATACTATTTACAATTCTTTATTTCCCAAAGTAAGCATCATGAAGCAATGAAAGATTCATGTACGCGAAAAATCATGAATATATGCCTGAAACAGAATTGGTTGCCACTTTGTGCGTCCCTGTGCTATCGTCAGATATCAATAATTTCCGTATCGCTGTACTACAGCGTGCCTCATAAGCATATATGATTTTGACACGTAAGACCCCAGATATTATTATAATATCGTCAGATATGTCTGCAGCGACGACAAGAAAATCCGTATTGACACTATCAAAAGCTTTCAAGTGAGTACAAGATAAATGATCCAGGAAGAAATAAAAACGGTGCCGAACACACAGAGAGTTGCCAAAAAAACAGATGCTGGATGGGAAAGGAATAAGGGTAGCGGTGACACACGTGATGCTGGAGGCCGCTTCCAATCACTGTTGGGCGCCATGTACAAGGAAGCGAAAGTACAAGCACGATGACAGGTAGGTATAAAAACAACCTTATTGATTCATGAAAGAATTATGTGAGGGGGTGTGTATGGGCGAAAGTGGATACAGGACGACAATGGGCCCTCGGGCCTCTCTAGGTAGCCGGACACTTCTGTGCTTCAGCGACCCCTCTGGCCCAGCCCACTGTCCGGAGCTGTAACTCCGGTTGCGAGCTGCGCAGAGCAGCCTCCAATCGCTGCTGGTGTTCTGAACCTTGCCACGGGGGCTTGGGTTTGTTTGGGCAATTCACAAAGACGTGATTGAAGTCGGCTGTCGTGCTAGGACACAAGTTGCAATGAGGAGAAGTTTCGCGGTGCGTAATAAGGGAGAGAAGGAAAGGAGTCGTGACTGTGGCCGTTTGAAGACTGCGTCACAAAACCTGGTCACTTCTGGAGAGAGATTTATGTGGTGGGGGATACGTTAGGCGGGAATTTCGGTAAAAGAATGTTATGTCGTGGCAGCTGAGGAGTCGATCCCTGGCACCACGAAGCGAAGGCAAGTCGCTTTGAGCCTGGTTGACAAGTGCTCGAGTTCGGGTGTGAGCGGCCGTGTTGCGTGGGTGTCCACTGTGCGCAGGGACCCAGAGGAGGTTGATAAGGCGATCGGGCGGAGGAGATAACTCAAGGGTTCTAGCTGCCGGAGGGTGGATTTTGAAAGTGGCGAAATTACGAATTGCAGCTTTAGAATCAGAGAAAATATATTCAGCGGAGGAGTGAAGAGTTGCTAAGGCAATTGCCGCCTCCTCTGCTTCCAGGGATTCTGTCGAAGTTGGAATGGACGCGCTAGCGACCAGGTTTTGAAATCCGTCTACAACGGCTACTGCGAAAGCTGGGTGTACTGCATATTTAGCCGCATCTACGTATACTGCTGGAGAATTAGGAGGGAAGCGCTTGTTAAGAGCCTTGTCTCTAGCTTTCCGTCTCGCTCGATTATGTTCTGGGTGAGTTTTTTTTATTGGGGGGGGGGGGAAGTGGCGCAATGCATAGGTTGCTGCTAACAGCGACTGGAAGTGTGTGCGTGGCCGTGGTATGACCAGAAACATTGATTCCAAGTCGGCGTAGCAGTACTTGACCAGTTTCTTTAAGCGATAGCCTTTGGTGTTGACTGAAGAGATGCGCTTCTAAGAGCTATCCCAGAGTGTGTGCACCCCTAGTTGAAGTAATTTATCCGTGGCTGTTGACTTAGGGAGATGGAGAACGGTATTATAGGATGTTGAGTTGCTCGGTCTCCGTGGGTGTGAGATAAAGGTAGGGGATGGAATAGGTGATTCTGCATAGGCAGATGGCCTGAATGAGGCAGCGTGTCTCTGCTTCCCTCATGCCGCGATGACGATTGGAAATGCGCTTAATTAGGGAAGCTGCATTATGAACCGAAGTGTGGATTAACTTTATGGTGTCAGCGTTAGAGGCATTGTCGGAAATATTAAGACCTAAAATTTTGATTTTATTAACCCTGAAAATGGGGGTGCCATCCAGTATGACTTGAATGTTACAGGTATCCCGCTTTTTAAGGTCAATAACTAGGAGTTCCGGTTTAGCCACCGAGCAGATGAGCCCGATACTATTGGCGTGTTTAACAACGGTGTCAGCGGCCAACTGTAGTTTGTAATCACAGCTTTGTACCATGCTGGCACGCGACCAAATCTCTTCAGTGCATAGTGATCACCTGTTCATCTCGGACCCGTGGACTATCGAAAAAATGGAGCGAAGATCATTACATCTTAATCTCAACCCAACCTGTCGCCTCATCAATGAAATCGTCCTCTTTACCGTTTGTGTTTGGTTTGTATTATGTCCTTTCGATTCACTAGAATTGCAGTAACCAGAATGCTAACCAGTTTCAGTTTTTTTCCCGCAAACTGTTCGTCTTCATCTGATATTAGGAAAACAACTTTTATGCGACCCAACTACAAAGACCTTCTCAAAACAATAGAATCAATTGCCTGTTCTGGCATAATGCAAAAATAAAAAGGAACAGTAATTGCACAGCTAACCATTGCATCCACCTGGTGCCTCCAATGCCTGTTTTCGATGCAGGTCCGCATGGAGCATTACGCGCAGCTCTCTTTGTAGGCAATAAACGGCAATGGGAGCGTGGGTGGGGAGCGAAAGAAAGATCAACCAGGACAAAGGGATGCAGGTAAGGAAGCCTTGTAGGACGTGGAGATGGAGGAGCACATCTGCGTACCTTCCGCCATAATTTTCTACGCTTTCTACTTTTACCCCATATTAACAATAATGATGTGAGAACATATAAACAAAGTTCAGGAGGAAATGCAGCGAAAATAACGTTGTTTCAGCCGATCTTTTTCTGTTGGAATGACCCTGCAGCCGCATTCACCTCATTTTTTTCCCACGCCATAGAAGATGTTAATACATAAGAACAGCCTCAAGACAGTCATTTTGTTCGTGAGATTGAGTTTTCAGCACCCACTGTAATACATCGGTGCTTATCTCACCTGTAAATACTATTCCCTACCATTTTATTGCCTTTTGTCTTCCCCTTCACCCCCTGCTGTCCTGCTTACCTTTCCCTATGCAGGGTAGTGCGTATGCGCCCACATTATGCGCCGGAAAAATAATCCGAATTTCATTCAAAAGCTTCGTCGTTCTTGATAAGTATCAGGGTCGTTGTATAGCTATTGTCACAGCCTTAACGGCTGTATAATTGTCATGTGAACAATTTGTCAGCAGTGGTTATGAGGGTGAGAGGGCAAACAGGGGCCAAGGAGAAGAGATTGAGACAACGCAAACGCAGTTCTTGATCTCTTCTGTCCGTATTTGCTTCTGACACGTTTCTGACAACAAAAACGCGCCAGTGTGTGTGTCTTTCTTCCCTTCACCCTTGTCTTTGCGCGCCCACATCCAAGAAGCATGATATACCAACAAGCCCGCATCGCTACCCTCGTCAGTTTACAGCTATATTTACGCAAGTTTGACTGTTTATAAAGCTTTAGCATATTGCTTCGTTATTATGACTAATCCCGGCGACGCTTCCTGAGCTCACAGCATTACCACCAATTTGGTGATATTTCAATGCTTGCCAGTTGTACTTTGATTTGTGCGAATCTTCGTCTGAATATTGCATTTCTCACGATTCCGGTCATCTTTGACTACGCGTATAATACGCACGAATTTCAGCTCATTCGCATAAAGGCATCAATCAGTGATGTAGAAAGCGCACCCGTGGTGTGCACATAGAAGAGCGACACGTAACTGAATACGTTACTGAATAGCGAAGTTCGGAGCTCGTGAACAAGATAAATATGTGGCTTATGCTCATGCCCAATACCGAGAAATTTTTTAACGCGATATAAAGAGTTCGTTTCGCTGAAATGCCGATGTCGTTGGTTGTGAGCGAAAAATCATCTTGTCCGTGGCGGAAAAATCGAGAAAGATGCAAATGCAATAAATAATAAAAATCTTTGCTTCAAGTCAGAATCGAACCCAGGCAGTCTGCGTGGCACGCAGGTGTTCCACCACAGAGTCATGCTATTACTTGAAACTGCTTCGGAAAAGAAAAAAAATCACAGCATATCCACGGAGTGAATGCTGATGAGTGGGCGAAGCTGCTGAGGTTCATCGGTAAACCGTGAATCTTCCGTGAATTCTGCCCAGTACATCATCACCGACGTGAGATCGGGCGCGTTTATACTAAAGGTTCGATGAGAGTTATGACGACTTGCAGCTCACTTTAATTTTACATGTACGCTGTGAATTTTCATTGTTTAGAAAACCATTGCTTTAGAAAACATCTGGCGTCTTTCGTTAAGCAGCTGGCGTCTTTTCGTTTTGCTTTAGAAACATCTGGCGTCTTTTCGTTTTGCTTTTAGAAAACATCTGGCGTCTTCCGTTGGTTTATTTCATCAATCAACGGCGTTTTGAACAAAATTTTTATTGTTTAATCACGCACAGGAGAAATCTCACCAGGCAGTACCTTGGAGGTAAACAATGGCTGCTAGTGGGAATGAGAGACAGAAGAACTCGGCTTTTAGCTAACACTTACACTTCTACTTCTACTAACGTTTCCTACTGGAACATGCCAATGGCTGGTAATGGGGAATGAGAGACAGAAGAATTCGTCTTTTAGTTAACGCGCACGCTGCGAATTTTTTATTGTTCAACAACGCACAGGAAAAATCTCCCACCGGCACCACCTTGGAGGTCAAAGCGTAAGACTGGTTACGCACTACGACTACTACGACTACGACTACGAGGGACGAACGGGTGCCGCCTTAAGGAGCTTCGCTCCTAAAATTTGAGCGAACAAAGACAGAGCACTTGCGTTCACAAGTACAACGGTAGCGTAAAAACAATTTCAAGGCGAAATGCAAGGTAAGTGTAAGAAGCGAACGTGGAAACCTATGGCGCTTCTTTTGAGCAGTACGAGTGAGCGCAAATTTTACATTGAGAGCTGCGAGAATTGAAAGGAAGGCGCATCCTATACTTCTTCAAACGAAAGAGCGGCACATCGAAACACATTTGCGCGTGCCTTGTTTGTGCATGTATCTAGGACACCATTGCTCACATCAGTTTTCTTTACGCGTCTACGGCACTTCTTTTCTTCCTCAGGCACAACTATATTTCGCAGCGCGCACGCTGCGAATTTTTTATTGTTCAACAACGCACAGGAGAAATCTCCCACC
Source organism: Rhipicephalus sanguineus (assembly GCF_013339695.2). Lineage (NCBI taxonomy): Eukaryota > Metazoa > Arthropoda > Arachnida > Ixodida > Ixodidae > Rhipicephalus > Rhipicephalus sanguineus. The sequence continues at coordinate 66,372,003 of NC_051180.1, read as the reverse complement.
GGCACCACCTTGGAGGTCAAGATCTGGTACTAGCGTTAAGACTGGTTACGCATTACGACGGGGACGAACGGGTGCCGCTTTAAGGAGCTTCGCCCCTAAAAAAAATTGGACCATCTCCCCGAAGGGATCCCTGATGGGATGCGAAGCAGCAGCATTGCGCACGGGTGGCGTCACGGGTTGAACGGCGCTAACGCGGGTGCTGCGGTGAGCGCTAGAAGATTCGTTTGAAGCGCAACTCGGTGTAGCGTTTACTGTTGTAAACGTTTGTTTGAAACGCAGACACGGGAGGCGAGCGGGCGTTGGAGTCGGCAGCTGTGGGCGCTCCGGCGGGTGAGGGAGAGAGTGACGTACGCGCGCACCTGCGAGGGAAGCGTGCGATGGGAGCGTGACGTCAACGCCCAGCTGCGGCGTAACCTACTTGGCACCGCTACAACACCTGCGCTAAGGGAAGCGCGTTGCCTCGCGTTTGTGCGGACGAACGGCGTTACACAGGCTAGTCAAAGAGCTGCTACGCATCTAAAAAAGAACACCATATGAATGTGATGTAGTGAAAGGAGCCTGCGTAACGCATGTAACATTGCATGACAGAAGCGTAGAATCTCTCCAGGAGTCAAAGTATGTGAATTGCGCCGCAACGAGTGGGTGTTTTAAAGGTCCACTCATTACAAAGCATTCAGACATAGTTAGTCATCATCAGCTGCAAAAGCACCAACTAAGCGGGCAGCTGCGATGGTTCGCGTGTTGCCTTACGGACGCGTAGTGGGCCCTTCGCTGATTTGCAAAAGGAAGAATTATTGCGTAGTGGGCACTCAACAAGTGTACTTTCAGTAGGCATCTAGGAATGATACAGAAAATATTGGAAGAATTCATCCAGTACTCGGCCAATCCCCTGCACTGGTTGTGTGCCATCTGCAGAGGGCAACAGCAGCATTCAAGGATAATTTGGAACGGCCAATGTTAGGGACTGATTCGTTCGTTTCCTTACGGCACGGTTGAGGCATGCACCGAGAACCGAAGCGAGGCTAGCTATTGAGAAGGAGATGCGCACGGGGCCTGATCACGCTATTGCGTTCTACTTTTGAAGGCGAAGCACAAGCGTCCTGAAAATTTTTCTCCCGCTTTTCTTTTTTGCGCCACTCATTTTATGGCGCTGTGAAAAGTATCCAACTAATCGTAAGCTTTAATTGAAGTCATTTTCAAATGAATAGGAAGGCGGCCTAGTAATTCGGTGCAACCTTATACGAGAAGCTTGAAAACAGAGAGAAGTATGCTGATAATTGGTATTGTCGAGGTCAGAGTGCTCATGTTCGATAAGAAGAAGCCTACTTTCCCCGGAGGAGTCTTCGACCTAGGGCGGAATTTTCACTCGAGGATCGTTAATCCTCTAAGTGATCCTCTTTTCCGCAGCCGTCCACATTATTCCAGTGTGGAGGTGACTCTACTGGGAGCCTTACGTGGACATCGAACTTGCCAGAGTGCAAGTTCTTGGGGTGCGTCTTTTCATTCAAGTTGCTGAACATAACATCGACGGTGCCCTTGAGAGCGTCCATTAGCGGCTGAGTGTTACGCAAATGAGACATTCGGAAAACATCCTATTGAAACAGCATACATCTACATGTTCATTCTTTTGTTGTTGTTTGTTGGTTTGCTTTAAGGCAAAATCCGCAAGTCTCTGATCAGATGACGGCTGCCGTGCGCGGTACAAAAACACACGTGACCCCTATAAAAAAAGCAGATAAACAAAAATCACGGTTCTACCCACATTTGAACTAAGGTATTCTTCGTGACGGCTAAGTATTATACAACAGCGCCACGCCAGCGTTAGAAACCACTGCGGAAAAAGGCCATTTTCGGTCGCCATGTCGCTCAAGGAGTCGCGTTAACAGATCTAATATATTGCGTTGAAGAAGTGTAAAATCGCACCAAGCTTCGCCTGATGTGAAATGCGTAGCGAGTGTGGGGTTAAAAGCTGCTAAGGGTTCAGGTGTTACTGACCATCATCATAATCAACCACACGATCAACCAAGGCGATCGCGTCACTCGTCCTAAAGTCAAACGACCACCCACGCGCCTCGTAGAAAAATAAAAAGAAAAAGGAAAAAAAAGAAGAGGAGAAGAAACAAGAAGGACATTCAAGGAAAGGCTCAAACGAGGGACAAGGAAAGGAAAAAGGCTTTCGCTTTGATGTCTCTTAGAAAGGACCTAAGCACTCAGGCAATTTGTTTTCTCATGTAAAATGCATTTTGTTTAAAGAATTCTATAAATTGAGTAAGTCTGTAAGGAGACGGTAAGTAGCCTACTACGAGATGACACCCCTACAGTATGCCTGCCATCTATCTGTCTAAATATCCTTATAACGTATGAACCAGGAATTTCGAAAAAGCCTTAAACCATTTCCATAACTTGAAGTTTTCTATAATAATCATGATTAATATTCTGGCTGTTGAGTGGCGAAGGAATCCGAACGTTTTTTAGTGCTAACGTACGTGATCGTGATTAAGTTATCTTGTAATAATGGGGTAGTAAAATAGGGAGAATGGCCTCGGGATGAGCGGTGCGTTTGCTCGTTCTCCGATATGTTTTGTTTCTCTTTTATAAGGACTCGTTCATTTTTATTTTATTTTATTTACAACATACTGCACACCCAGTAAGGGTCCAAGAAGGAGGGACATAAGAGTAGAATGTAAACAGATATAAAAAAGAAGAGGAAACGAACACCAAGATTGAGTAATAACACAATTGATCAAAAGATGTAAAACGTAGTGCATAATGAACAATTTGAAGCCTAAAATAACAATCTTTATGAGAAACAATGTGGCCGGGATGCTGTAAGTGAACCCTACAAAACAGCGTGATGACAGCCAAGCATACTCACCGCTCTAGGGTATGATGTGACGTAGGAAAGCTTTTTCACGTGTTGAGCATGATTAGCCTACGAAAAAGGGGCTCATTAGGCGCCAGTACTTAATCACGCGGGGAATTGCCAAAGACGCAGCTGTGTTGAATACAGCCATTATTATAACTCGCATAGACTAGAGTGGCAGAGCGTTGCAGTGTGCATTGCTAAGAAAACTTCGTCCGTTGACGCCGCACGTTCTGGTAGTGTAGAGCCGTTAAAACGCCTCACACATTTAAGTCGGCGGGTGCCTGTAAATTTTTGAAGTAAATGGGACGTTCGGGCTAAGTGCCGCAGACGTGTCACTTTTCAGTAGAAAGAAAGGACAAAACACAGTTGAGATCAACAATGTTGAAAAGAGCTAGTATTAGGCAACGTCCATGTGTTTCCAAATATTTAGAAAAGTTTGTAAACAACTAAAAAGACATACATGAGTACACTATTGCTGGTCAACGAAAAAAAAGTACAGAAAAATAAGTAAAGATACACGACGACCTTATACGAACTTGAAAAAAATTCTAGCTCCCCTTATATTGAAGCTGTTTGGTCCTAGGACCTAACTGAGAAGAACAATTACCTGCATTTGAGCCGCACACCTAAAAATGTTGCTGACACTTGTATGTACATGACGCAAACTGGTAAAATATAGTGTTACATGTCTTCCTGCATCAGAACGAGATGCGTATTGAGCTTGTGAGATAAATAAGAAACGCTCATGCGTAAGGACTTGGGGAACTTCTCTCTCTCTCTATTTGATTTTTAGACTTCGTTTTTCAAAACGAAGCCTGAATGCATTCGGTTACCTTTCTTTTTCTCCACAAAAAAGCGTTCTTTCTTCTCCTCCTCTTCCTCCACAGGAGAAGGGTGAAGGAGAGCCCAGACAATCAGACTGGAAATTAGGACACAGCGATAAACAGCGCGCTGAGGCTGGAAAGAAAGCGAAAAGAAGCGCGCATACACAGCCTGACTAACAACTGAGTTTACTATCACTAGACAAGCAATAAATGCGACGTCACAGCACCAACTCGCAGGCTATGCATGCTTATGCTGTGCTGGAGATATTCCCCTCGTTCAAAAAATGTTTCATGCCGTTCACCCCTGCGCAGTTAAGGCTCGTCAAGCGGGGAGTGGCCACATCTGCCCTCAAGAGCTCGTTGAGCAGATCCTGCTTTCATCGGGTCCAAGAGAGCCTTGATGACCAAACACGCCGTCTACGCTTGGCCGGTTATCTGGATTCGCGTCTATGCAGCATAGGCTACAAGCTTTTGAAGCACTTCCGAAGAGCGCCACCTGCAGAGGAGCCTCGAAGAGAGGAATAGAAAACAGTATTCATCCCTGGTGTAAGCCACAGGCTCAAGAAAACAGTTGGTCGATCGGGCATAGATCTTGTTTTTTCGACCCCCTCCAAATTAAGTAGAATATGCCGCCATGCCACCATGTGAATTGCAGTGATCGAGCGCGAAAACTTTGCACCAAGAAGCACGCGAAGCCGTTTGTTACGTGTAAGGGTGAGGTGTTGTACGAGATCCCATTGTCTTGCGGACGCTTTTACGTAGGACAGACGGGGCGATGCCTCAATGACCGCCTACGTGAACACGCGTGCGACGTCCGACAATCTACCGGGAGCACTCTTGCCGCGCAAGTTGCAGACTGCGCATGCCGACCTTCATTCGAAGAGTGCAGGGCGATGGGCCGGTACATGGATAGGCTGAGACGAGAACTTCGGGAAGCATTCGAGATTCATAAAAGAAACCAAAAATGTGTCAGCTCTCCTTCCGTTACCCTGTCACCGAAAGAAATCTGTTTCCTCGAGGCTTGAGTGCAAGTGTACCGGTGAAAAACCTGGTAGTGCGGGCGTTTCGCTTTGCTGGTGCTGTGACGTCACATAAGCTTTCCTATTTATTGCTTGTCTAGTGATAATAAACTGAGTTGTTAGTCAGCGCTGTGTATCAGTGTTTCTTTTCGTTTTCTGTCCCGTCTCGGCACGCTGTTTCACGCTCAGTATGTACCAACTGGCCAGCCAAAAATCAGTGTTCAAATTAAGAAACGCTTGTCCAGCCGTAGGTGAGACGTTATGGCTATAAAACGTGGTTTTCAGACACCCCTCTCAATATCGCTTAAACTCGAGATGTGGGCTTCTAAAAGTACGCCGCCCGCTTTCCCCGCCTGTAGTTCCTTCCCCACCATCTTCTGCAGCCTTTTGTGATGGCTAGGTGCGCCGCCCTTCTGCTGCTTTTCCGGGTAGCTTGCATACTCCGCTCTTTCCTAGACATAATACGGTATAGATCACTAATAACCACAAGAAATCACAACTAGCCCAATCATCCACCCTCCTAAGTTACTCTCCTAGACGCGCCGCCCTGCGGCCTTCCCAGGTCGTTTTTCATACTGCGCTTTTTTTAGTGCCTTTTGACGGCTCTTTCTTTGGCAGACCGCCCCCCACTTTTTTTCTTTTTTTTTCCTTTTCCTTGTTTTTTTTGCTTTCTTACCTTTTTCTTTCTTTTTTTCTTTTCCCTTTTTGCAGCTCCCCTGACCCCTGAGCGCCGTTGCAAACTTTCTTGAAATGATGTGGCATGAGCTACACTCCTTTCTCGAGTTTTCTCTTTCCAGGCTGGAATCACCAGCAGCGACAAGCGCCACCGCTGGACATAAGAAAAAGTTTCCAGGATGAAACGAGGTTCGAACCTGGGACCTCTGCGTGGGAGCGTATATATAGCGTGTATAGCGTGGTAGAAGAGTAAAATAAACACCAAGGGTCGCACAACGTGAATTCTGTAACCAGGCGTCACAAAATGCGAATTGCGCAACGAGTAGGTTGTTGAATGCTTCCAACCCATTACAAAGGGATCCGCCATAATTCATCGTCATCAGGCACAGCATCAACAAAGTGCGCATAATGCCTTACATGCGTTTATCAGGTACCACGGCTCTCCGTAGAATGACGAAAAATGACATATAGTGCCTGCTTCCCTACTTCTCAAAAATTACAATGATTTATAGCGTAGTGGGTTCCTCGGAACTGCACTTGTACTGGTTGCCAAGGAAGCCCATAAGCGCATGATTAATTTCCTCGGAGTCTCAGTAAAGTTCCTCGCCCCTCCCACCCCCCCCCCCCCCACTCCCACGTAAACCTATGTTACACAGCATGGCGGGAGAGGGAAACCGTGACCGGGCGTCACCCAATGCAAATTACATAACTGGTGGGCCGTTTAAAGCTTTCAATCCATCACAAAGGGCTGAGCCATAATTCTTCATCGTCATCAGTCGTCGCGTCAACAAAGTGCACATAATGCTTTACAGGCGTGTAGCTGGTGCCTCGCTTCTCCGCAGAATGAGGAATTATGGCTTAGTTGGTGCTTGGCAACTTCCCAAAAATTGTGATTTATGGCGTAGTGGGAACCTTGCTAGTGTACTTGTATTAGTAGCCCCAAGAGAGCTTAAAACGGGCTCTAGAAACGCCGCTCTTCCAGCTTTCGTTGTTACTGTGCTGCGGTTTCAGCGCAGGCCTGGCGTTTTGCCCTCATCTGCTTTCACAATCTTTCTAGCTCCGCCAAATAACATCGTTAGATGCAGTAAGATGAAAATGGGAACAAAGTCGACAAAGTCTTGTTGGTATGAATGCGTTCATTTGTCTGTTTGCTGATCGTACCTCCTCTCAGTCGATGGTCTTTTTCCCACACTGGAAACATTATTCATATTTGAGAAATGACGCTAATTAAATCTTGCGATTGTTTTACTCTGTTCATTCGTTTCCTTTCGTTTCATTTCAGGCAGCCAGTTTCGACGCAGGTACAGACGGGTGCGCTGTAAAGCACATCGCTTTCATTGCACGAGATATCTAACTTATACATGCGCTACCTCTTAACGAGTTTACTTTTTGCAAAGCAGAAAACAAGCAACAAACTCAGAAAATCTTCAAGTGTACAGGAAGACACATGGACTTTTTCGTTCAATGCTTCTTGTTCGCTTTCGTTATGCAACCATCAGCCGTTCTAATTAAACGTGTTTGCTGTTGGGCATGAATGGACGTGACATGTGTGGTTTAGGCTACTACCATCTCGGGAAATGTGTTCTTGGAGGGGATCTGATTATATCCCAAGGTTATAATGAATATTGAACAGTCTTACAGGATGAAGCTATCGATGAGATGTTTCTAATCGTTTCGTGCACGAAGAAAGTTCGTCCGCAAAACAGATGAAATCGATCTAACCTTTTCGCTCGAATCATTGGACCCTGCCTTGACGAGGATGTCAAGTGCACACAAACATCAAATGAGAAAAAATTACACCATCTCCCACTAAAGAGAATCATGTGGGGATGCGAAGCAGCGCATGGGTCGACTTACAGTTCCGTTTATCACGGGCACCATGCCCGATGTTAACGCGTCCTTGCGTCCTTGCGCATGCCATGAATTCCCTGTAGTTGCTGTTGCTGTTACTCGTCCCGAACTCTTGTTGGAGCACGCCACGCGGGTTCATCGCGCGTCTGCAGAATTTCGTTCCCGACGCCATCACGTGATTGCTGAGAGAGTGCAAGGAGGAGAGGCCACAGCGTCTTACTCAGCCCCTTACACAGGCCCGAACGCGCTAGCGCGTGCCAGCACACGTGGTTTTGTCTGCGTTACGCCAAGCTAGGACAGCGTACAGCAGCCCGGGCCCCTGAAGTTCTCCGCACGTATCATCATCAAGGCGGTCGAAGAACAAGACGAAGAAGACTTCTGCTTGGCGCGAGCGCCATTCTGAGTGGACGGTCGCCACGGGAAGGACACAGCCCCGAGCAAAAGCTGCTTCGCATCTAAAACGTCTCGTATCGACTAAGAACTTCGCATAACCCATCATATGTCTCATTATTCTTTGAGAACGATGCCAGTCAACGAGTGGTGATAACGGTTCATGTTATTCTGGAAGAGCAGGAACGAAACATAATCAGTAACTAAACGCGGAAAATAAAGAATTAATTAATTGGTTAGTTGATCGGCTAATTAATAATTATTTACTGCAAACATCACGCGCCATGCGAATGGACGTTATGAAAAGTAATCAGCAAGGAGCTGGCTATGGTGATTTGTTTGGCAGAGAGACAAGCGTTACAAGACGGATCGAGGTCCTTCTGCAATTTTAATAGTGTGCGTGACGATGGCTTACCAGGCACGTCGACTGCATTGTTATGCCTAAAGTGTTGTTTGTATTTCGACGTAATGTTGGGACTCACTCACATTCATGCGCAGATGCTACTTTTATCAACGAGAGTTTCACGCTACAACGCGCTGACATTTATATTATTACCAGTGTTCGTTGGCTTAATCCGGCAGCATAGCTAGACTCTACGGGAGTCCTGGTAATAAATCTGTATTATTTATTACATTCTTATAAGAGTGTACAGAACACATCACGCGACTGGAGCCATGATTACCGAGCACATTACCGAGCACTAAGTGACAATGTTCAGTGCTAGCCAACTTTAGCCAACACTAGCCGATAGTCTGGGAAGACTAGCCAGAGCTCATCATTACACATGTAGGCTTATATCCTTTCCGACGCATAGCCCCGCAGTGGCACATAACCATTGGCCTGGAGTTGGCACATACACAGATATACACCATCGCCAGAGAATGTGGTTAAGCCAAACTAACATTCTGCGAAGAACCTGGCGAATGTTATGTACTATTTTAATACGCCTTCATCAGCTATTCATATTGGGTGACGATATGTGTAGGTATTTATGAAGACTCTTATCGTTCGATCACGCACAGTAGAGAGAGAGAGCAACGAACAGAAAGGTAAGGGATGTTAACCAAGCTTTCTCTCGTTGGCTAGTGTACACGTGGGGTGAGGGCAAGGGGGAATGATAGACAGGATAGAGAAGAAAGAACAAGAGTAAGAAAATTAAGGCAGCGCAATTAAGCCTGAAGGAAGTGCGGAGCTTGACAGCCTTCTTTGCTTCTGTCTGTTTCTCTCTTTCGTTCTTCCTCTGTTTCTTTTCCTCTCAAATCTCCGTTTCTTCTATGTATTTTTGTCTCTGTTAAATTTTATTTGTTTATTTCTATTCTACGAATTTCGTGGTCTTTCTTGCTCTTTGTTTCTTCCTGTTCTTCCTCTCTTCCCTCCTACTTTTCCTCCTCCTCACTTTCACTTATCTTTCCTACCACCTTGCTATACTATACTATACTATACCATACTATAATATAATATAATATAATATAATATAATATAATATAATATAATATAATATAATATAGTATAATATAATATAATATAATATATACAAGCCTATGCTATGATCTGCTAGCGTGCCTGGATAGCCGAGTCGTAGAACGCTCGCCTGTGAATTGTGGGTACGCGGGTCAGATTCCCGCCTCGCCAATAATTTTTTCCGCCAAGAATTTCTCCTTTTCTCTCAGTGCACGTTGAAGAACACCAGATTGTCAACATTTCCAGAGCCCTCCACTATGGCGTCCCTCATCATCATGTGGTGGTTTTTTATTATATCATCTACCTGTTTTTTTTCTCTCTCTGCACTCGTTCCCTCACCCATGGAAGTTATTCCATCCGGCGTCGGAGAAATCGGCGCATGTGTTTTGGGAGCGAAGCAGAAGATGAAGAAGGGGACCGAGAGGAAGAAGAGGACGAAGAAAGCGCGTGCCGATTAATGATGATCATAGTTTGTGTTCACACCACCCGGCCAAACGAAAGCCTTAAAGAGCTCCGCTGTTAAAAAAGAAAACAATGAACACTTGGTCAGGACGCACACCACACGAACTTGCGCTGGTAGTTCACAGACGCTCGTGAAGTACGCTCACTTTCAAGTAGCTCAATAGGGCTTTCGGGGCCTTGTCCATGCACGAAACCGTGGGTCAAGGTTCCAGGATCTTTTCTGACAGCGGTCTCGCATCAAGACGATGGGCTTTGGCTCTTAGAACACGTCGACGCACAACAGAGTGCCACTCAACTCAATACACCTCCTTACTATGCCGAGACTGTACTCAATATCCTTCAGTATACAAAGGCTACAAGTATCTACGGAGGACGATAAGCTGAATATCTTAGCCCTTACTGCCGTCGAACCAAGGATCATAGACCGGTGTCATGGCTTACGTGCCACAGTGCTTACAGGATCACCGGTTTACCTGCGTATGCGCAATGGTATGTGCAGTAACAGAACATACAGGCGGAGAGCTCTGAAAACTAAATCATAAAAGGAGAATATAAAGTGTTTAGTTTTATGCGTAAACTCTCCTAGACGAACTCGCCCGTGTTCAAAACTCACACGAGACGAAAGAGTTACTCTTGATCGGACGCTTGCAGTTCACTCATTCAGGGTATGCAGAGGACCGACAGGCGAGCCAATGGAAAGTCTCTCTACCACAAGCAATCCTTAACCGATTCCTTCACGCCGGTTACTGTCGCGAGCCTAGGGAAAAACTCGATGAATAATGCATGAGACTGCGAACTTTTTCCTCAGTATTCTTGTTCAGGGTTGATCACGGAAGCGCGTCCGCAGCGTCCACAATGTGTTACGGAGCTTCGGCCAGGCTTGAGTGGCCTATCTTTTTTGTTGCCTCTGCATTGAATACATATTTGCACTATGCACAGGAAGATTTATATGCTCTCTTCCCTGTCAGGTTTTGCTTTTTTACCTTCATTCCTCGACAGCACCTAGTCCTCTGGTTCCCGTATATTGACATCTTTCATTGCCTGCCTTCCAAAACAAGGTATTCCACTGTACGAGTGTTCCGGATTTCTTCGCAATTGTTTCCGGGAATTGTACGTAAATGCACTCTGTCAAAGATTCACCAATGCAGCGATAAAGCATATAGTTACTGAATAGCGTCCAAGCGTACTCGAATAGACTTTTTGGGCGTCGTTGTTTTATAAACTGGATGTGTATCTTCACTTGTCGAGTGAATACGGCTCTGACCGAAATTGATTCCTCAAATATATTTGTTAATCTGCATCCTGTTCACACACGCAGATACAAGATGTATGTTTACGCAGAATATATGGCCGTCATATGTTATGAAAACTGTATTTACAAAAACAAGGTATGGCTTTCCCGACTCAGAGCACTTATATACCGGGTGTTTTCTCTCAGACAATACAAATTTTTAATAAAAATGATATGACAGTCAGACTCCTGTCGTTTTCACAAACAAACTCTACACCGGGGCGGAAAAACATTGCTGCACGTGAAGTTACATTGAAATGAGTAATTAACAAAAGTTCGTTAATGAACTTTTGAATTATTACCTTAGGGGCAGATAATATAGAAAACTTGTAGGACGTGAAAGTTTATGGCATACTCAATTTTCTAAAATCCCAAGAAAAGACAAGCGAACCAGTTCTTTGCACTCCTTCAGAGTTCAACAAATAAATGGAGAACCACTACACACCAAACGCAAAGGAAAACTGGTCCAATTGGTTATTTGGGATGACTTGCGATCCCAAATTTACGCTTGGTCGCAAATTATCTTTCCTCCTCTTTGGCCCGACACCACACAACGCACAGTTCGTTTCGCCGTTTTCTCGAATTCTGAGGAGGGGAATAAAAAACTCACAGGTTCTCTCATGCGTTCACTTAAGACGACTCGAAGGCGAAAGCCATCGTCTTCTTCTCAGTCGACGTATTTACGCTGCCCCGCCACCCTCTGAAAGCTTTGCGCACCTAGCGTTATCTAGCGTTTTGCATTGCCTCCAGGATTGGAGGCACGTCACCTAGTTTTGCACTATCTCCGTGATCTGCCTACTTTTGACCAAGCTACGATGTCATGTGATGACGTCAACATGTGACGTCTCGTCCCGTGTCGTGACGTCACACTAAAATCCCTGACGTCATGATGTCACACATTTTGGCGATCTGTGACGTCATAATGACGTCATATGGTGACGTCTCACATGATGATTTTTTGTTCACTCGTTCCCGACGCCGCGCGACGTCGAGTTTCGCGTTTTATGAGGCATGTAGGACTTTCGCATTTACACAGCTACGAAATGTAGCTGGTGCGCCATGCGCGTCTTCGCGTGGGTTGGGCTCGAATGTACGGTCGAAATTAGGTGTCTCGCACACACACTTCAAGCAGTATTTTTCACGTGGGCTTCTCTTTCATCTTGCCATAGCCGGGAAATGTAGCCTTTGAAAAGGCTCTCGAAAATAAGCTAGGCAAGACGGTGTGTGGCTCGTGCTTTTATAGCGGCACTAGGTTGGCACTTCAATAATAACTTAAATTTTTATGCTAAAACTCCCACCATCAATCTGTGCTTTTTTAACACGAATGTGTTTTATGCCGGGGTCCACGAAGACTCATGACGTTTTTTCGTCATGGAAATACGTCAGACAAATGTACACGATCGTATGGCAAAGAGACAAACAGAAGAAAAAGGTATATATATATATATATATATATATATATATATATATATATATATATATATATATATATATATATATATATATATATATATATATATATATTTATTTATTTATTTATATTGTAGTGAAGAGTACGTGACGACGACGAAGAGCGAAGAAAGCAAGCCACAGTGCGAGCGACAGCCACGCGCCCCGAGCTTGCGCTTGCCTGGATCTTGGCCCTTGACGTTCCACGGCGTTCTTGACGTTCCACGGCCTTGACGTTCCATGGCCTTGACGTTCCACGACGTGACTAAATCACGTGACATTTGGTGGAGGTACGTGGGTTTTCCCTACGACCCTGGATCTTCGCTCCCGTAAGCTTCCCCCCCTTCGTGATACCAACATGGCCACCGAGACTCCTTCCCAGCCTGGCCCTTCGGCTGTCCACGTCACTTGTGGCGCCGTGTATCCTCAGCGGGACCCCCCCATCTTCTCGGGCTCCGGTGAATCGGACGTGGACGAGTGGCTGTCGAGGTATGACAAAGTCGGCGCCAGCAACAGATGGGACGATCCAATGAAGCTTGGGTATGTGCAATTCTACCTTGCCGACATAGCCCAACTGTGGTATCACAACCACGAGGCCGAGCTTCCATCTTGGTCAGCTTTCAAGACTGCTATCAAGGACGTCTTTGGACGGCCTGCGGCTCGCAAGCTTCTCGCCGAGCAGCGCTTGCGTCAGCGTGCACAACAACCGGGTGAGACCTACACGGGTTACATCGAGGATGTCCTCCATCTGTGCACCCGCGTCGACCCCGCTATGCATGAGGAGGCCAAAATCAACCACATCTTGAAGGGCATCGAGGACAGCGCCTTCCAGCTGCTGCTCGCGCGGAATCCCACCACAGTCGCTGCGCTAGTTTCACTCTGTCAGAGTTTCGACGAATTTCGCAGGCAGCGCGCGATCGCCCGTCAGGCCCTCCCGACCCCCGACACGCTCTCCAGCTTGCAGCTAGCTGTCCCTCCGGCCGCTCAGCCGACTCTCCAGCCCACGATCAAAGACTTCATACGTGAAGAAGTCGCGCGCCAGCTGTCCTTACTGCCGCTCACTCACGAACCGGCGCATCCTCTGGCTCCGGGCATTCAACAAGCCATTCGGACGCAAGTTGCTGAGGCTCTCCCACCCATGTTCCAACAACCGCCCGTCACTGCGCCGCTTACCTACGCCGCCGTTGCTGCTCGGCCCCCTCAACAGCCTATGCCCTCTGCTCCACCTCGACCACTGATGCCGTCCCATGCCTTGGCGACCACCGCGTATCACCAATCTATGCCTTACGCTCCACCTCGGCCACTTCCGCCGCCCCGTGTCTTGCCAACATCCGCGTATGCTTCGTCGCCGCCCATCCCAACACCCTCGGCGCCTTCTTTCCGCCGCTCCGACGCGTGGCGAACCCCGGACAATCGGCCCATCTGTTTCTCCTGTGGCCTCGCCGGCCACGTCGCTCGCCATTGTCGCCTGGTTCCTCCAACATTCGACGCCGTGGGCACGCCAGTTGCGTCGTCGTCCAGGTCGCCCCCAAACTACGCCCCTCCTCACTTCGACGCCGACGGCAGGCCGGTCGCGTCGTCGTCCCGGTCGCCACCGGAGTATGCCCGTGATCAACGACCCAACGACACCCACCGGTCACCGTCCCCTCGAGGACGCTCCCTGTCACCTATGCGTCGCCGCCCTGCTGCGCAAGAGGGAAACTGATCGCTGCAGTTCCGGAGGCAAGAACTGCATGCGAAGCGAACTGCCCAAGGCCTCCGTCTTTTTCGCCGCAAAACGTTATCGACGTCAATGTTGAAGGGACCACGGCCCAAGCGCTAATTGATACCGGGGCCGCCGTTTCCGTAATCTGCGAGAGCCTCTGCCGCCAGTTAAAAAAAGTGACCACGTCGCTCTCAGGACTCATGCTCCGCACTGCGAACTCGCAGTTCATAGCACCTTCAGCCGTGTGCACCGCGCGCGTTAATATTCAAGGAGAACTTTACGTCATTGAGTTTTTCGTGCTGCCGTCCTGCTCTCACGACGTTATCCTCGGCTGGGACTTCCTTTCACGTCATCGCGCCATCATAGATTGCGCCCGAGCAGAAGTCGCCCTTACGCCGCTGCAATCTTCTGTTTCGGGGCCTACCATATCTGACGCATGTAAACTTGTCATTGCTGCCGACGCTGACGTAGCCCCAAACACGTCCACCCTTGTCGCCTTGACTTGTCCGGCCGCTCCTGACGGCGCTGTCCTGTTCGCCCCGTCAGAGCTGTTTCTCCGCCGCCACGCCCTACGACTGCCGTTTGCCGTACTCACCGTCGAATCCGGCGCTACCATCATGCCGATTGCCAACTTGCGCACCTCGCCCGTTCGTCTACTTCGCGGGGAATGTTTGGGAAGCATACATGCCGTTGACCTGCTTCGCTTTCTGGAGTTCGCTGAAGCCCCACTTCACCACCAGCTGAATGCCATGACAGCCCCTGTTGCGGCACCTCCGAAGTCAGACATTTTTCACCCTTCTGTGTCCCCGGATCTATCATTGGACCATCGACGCGAACTATTGGCCCTTCTAGAAGAGTTCCGCTCATCCTTCGACTGCGGTCAGCCATCTCTGGGTCGCACAACGAGCGTCACGCACCACATCGACACCGGTGGTCATGCCCCTTTACGCCAACGACCATATCGCGTTTCGGCGGAAGAGCGCCGTGTTATCAATGAACAAGTCGATGATATGCTCACGCGCGGAGTCATTCAGCCATCTGAGAGCCCCTGGTCGTCCCCTGTCGTGCTTGTGCGCAAAAAGGATGGCTCTATCAGATTCTGCGTCGACTACCGCCGCCTGAATAAGATAACTCGGAAGGATGTATACCCGTTGCCACGCATCGACGATGCCCTCGATTGCTTGCAAGGAGCAGAATATTTCTCGTCCTTGGATTTACGATCGGGCTATTGGCAAGTTCCACTGGCTGACCCTGACCGCCCGAAGACTGCGTTCGTTACTCCCGATGGGCTTTATGAGTTTAAGGTGATGCCCTTCGGACTCTGCAACGCCCCAGCTACCTTCGAACGAATGATGGATAACATCCTTCGTGGCCACAAGTGGAATACCTGCCTGTGCTACCTTGACGACATTGTTGTATTTTCCCGCGATTTTCCGACTCATCTTGTTCGTCTTCGCGCTATTCTCACGTGCCTCGCCTCTGCTGGCCTTCAACTTAACATCAAGAAGTGCCATTTTGCTGCGCGCCAACTCACCATACTAGGTCACGTCGTCTGCAAGGAAGGCGTTCTTCCGGATCCCGCTAAACTTCGTGCCGTGGCCGAGTACCCCAAGCCCAATTCCATCAAGACGCTCCGAAGCTTTATTGGGCTGTGCTCGTATTTTCGTCGATTTGTGCGCGACTTCGCTTCTATCATCGCACCTCTTACCAACCTACTGACAGCCTCTAACGGCCTGTCGGCTTGGTCACAAGAGTGCGACGAAGCTTTCATGACGCTACGGCGCTTATTAACGTCACCTCCGATACTCCGTCACTTTGACCCTAATGCGCCTACGGAGGTCCATACTGACGCCAGCGGTGTCGGTCTTGGTGCTGTACTGGCTCAACGGAAACCAGGATACGACGAGTACGTTGTTGCTTACGCGAGTCGAACCCTGAAGAAAGCGGAGTGCAACTACTCAGTCACTGAAAAGAGTGCCTCGCCATAATCTGGGCTTTGACCAAGTTCCGTCCGTACCTTTATGGCCGCCCTTTCGAAGTAGTCACGGACCATCACGCGCTCTGTTGGCTCTCATCTCTGAAAGATCCTTCAGGCCGCCTCGGTCGTTGGGCGCTTCGGCTGCAGGAATACGACATTCGTGTTGTGTACAGATCCGGCCGCAAGCACTCGGACGCTGATGCGCTATCCCGCTCACCGTTACCGTCTGACACAGCTTCGCCGTCAGCCACGTCAGCTGTCTTGACGCCCCTTGACTTCGCAGACATGCCGTCGGAGCAACGCAAGGATGCGTGGATCTCCGAACTCGTCGACTTTCTGACTGGTTCATTGGTTCATCCAGCGTCAAGAACTCTCCGTCGTCAAGCCACGCATTTCGCACTCCGCGACGGCCTCCTCTATCGGCGTAATTACGCACCTGACGGTCGGAGGTGGTTGCTAGTGATCCCGCGCCACATGCGCACAGAAGTCTGCACTGCTTTTCACAACGACCTGCAAAGCGCTCACGCTGGCGCTCTGAAGACTTACAACCGCTTGCGTCAGCGATACTACTGGCGCGGCATGTACACGTTCGTGCGCAAGTACGTACGTGCTTGTACTGCTTGTCAGCAGCGTAAAGCTCCACCTCAACGCCCAGCCGGTCCACTTCAGCCTCTACCTTGTCCGGGACGTCCATTCGACCGCGTCGGCATCGACTTATATGGCCCGCTCCCCCGACTTCCTCTGGGAATCGGTGGATCATTGTTGGCGTGGACCACCTCACCCGTTACGCAGAGACTGCAGCACTTCCAACGGCTACCGCAAGAGAGGTTGCGTTTTTTATCTTACGCAACTTTGTCCTTCGCCACGGTGCTCCCCGTGAACTTTTGAGCGACAGAGGGCGTGTTTTCCTGTCTGACGCTATTCAGGCCTTGCTCGTCCAGTGCAACATCGTTCATCGAATGACCACCGCATATCATCCGCAGACGAATGGCCTCACGGAACGATTTAATCGCACACTCGGTGATATGTTGACAATGTACACGGCATCAGACCAGACCAACTGGGACACCGTCCTGCCGTTCGTCACGTACGCGTACAACACCGCAACGCACGCGA
Organism: Rhipicephalus sanguineus; assembly: GCF_013339695.2. Classification (NCBI taxonomy): domain Eukaryota; kingdom Metazoa; phylum Arthropoda; class Arachnida; order Ixodida; family Ixodidae; genus Rhipicephalus; species Rhipicephalus sanguineus. The sequence goes on along the minus strand of NC_051180.1, from coordinate 66,354,915 downwards.
CCACCGGTTTCTCACCTTTCTTTCTTTTATACGGACGCGACCCGTCCTGCACGCTGGACACTATGCTTCCCTATACGCCGGACTCGTCTGAATATACTGCGATTTCTGACGTTGCCAGATACGCCGAAGATTGCAGACAATTAGCCCGTTCGCTGACCACCGAGGACCAAGGCCACCAGAAGCTACGGCACGACACCGACCGACCTCTCTCTACTTTCACGACTGGTGACCTCGTTTGGCTCTGGATCCCATCGAGCACTCCTGGCCTTTCCTCGAAATTACGTGCCCGATATCAGGGGCCCTACCGCATTCTTTCTCGCACGTCTCCTGTCAATTATGAGGTTGAGCCTCTGACAGCATCCCACGATTTACGTCGTCGTGGTCGGGAAATCGTCCATGTCAGCCGCCTGAAGCCTTATTACGACCCCGCTATACTGACAACGCCTTAGGTCGCCAGGATGGCTCCGCTATTCACCAGGGGCCAATGTAGTGAAGAGTACGTGACGACGACGAAGAGCGAAGAAAGCAAGCCACAGTGCGAGCGACAGCCACGCGCCCCGAGCTTGCGCTTGCCTGGATCTTGGCCCTTGACGTTCCACGGCGTTCTCGCAGTTTGTACGTGAATAAATCACGTGACAATATATATACGCGCCTTTTATCTCTCACACTTTCTTCTCACAGTACTTTTGGTTCGCGGTGTGGTATCGCTGTCTGGGGGCGGCAGAGTGAAGTAGTGCGCGGCCTCTGCGATTTCCTTCGGCAACGAGCCGTTGTACCGTTGCTACGGTCATCGCTACGGCCGCCCCGTTCGGCACGTTTCCAAAAGAAGTGCCATTGCGTCAACGCCTTAACACACCGAGAGGTGGCGCCTTTAGCAAAGCCTCGCTAAAGTCCCTTGATATATAGAAAGTAGCGACACTCTCCTCCATATCCTCTCCCAAGTGTCCAACCCTCCTCTCTCAAGTTTCCAAACCGTATACATATCCTCTCCCAAATGACCACCGTGCGGGCGCCGGCCCTATAACCCGGCTCGCGCCACTTTCCTATCAAGAATGCTATGTCACGCAGATAACGCGCACGTTTCCCAGGCGACGGCCCGTGAAGTGGGGAGGTGGAAGGCGGTAGAGGAGGGTGCTCGGCGTGGCGGCTCGGTTAAAAGAAAGACGGTACTTTCCCAAAAATATCCAGGTACTTTAAGCCTCGCTAGAGTTACTGTATATGCTGCCTAGCAACTCTAAGCATCGCTCATAGCATATATCCATATTATCAAAAATTCACAGCATATCCAAGGGGTGAATGATGATGAGTAGGGCGACGCTCCGGAGGGAATCATCGGTAAACCGTGAATACTCCGAGTAATTCGCCCAGTATATGATCAAGTAAACACGTGAGAAATACCATGTATATTAAACATCAAACTTTTATTGTACTGTTGGTTTACGTGGTCCCTTCATTACAACGGTCCCCCTAGCGTACGTCGCCGCACTAAATCGAACGATTGCCTTCCACCAATGACACGCGCAATGTTTGAATCTTCCGTGAATCCTGCCCAGTACATCATCAACGACGTGAGATCGCGCGCGTTTATACTAAATGGTAGATGAGAGTCACGGCGACTTGCAGCTCACTTTAATTTTACATGTACGCTGTGAATTTTTATTCTTTAATCACGCACAGGAGAAATCTCACAAAGGCACTACCTTGGAGGTTAAAATCCAGTGCCTATATATACGGTGTGGTCAGTGAACGGTTGTGCAGCCCGAGCAGGAGGTTTTTAGGGGCGAAGCTCCTTAAGGCGGCACCCGTTCATCCCTCGTAGTCGTAGCCGTAGTCGTAGTAGTCGTAGTCGTAGTGCGTAACCAGACTTACGCTTTGACCTCCAAGGTGGTGCCGGTGGGAGATTTTTCCTGTGCGTTGTTGAACAATAAAAAATTCGCAGCGTTAGCTAAAAGCCGACTTCTTCAGTCTCTCATTCCCATTAGCAGCCATTCTTTACCTCCAAGGTAGTGCCTGGTGAGATTTCTCCTGTGCGTGATTAAACAATAAAAATTTTGTTCAAAACGCCATTGATTGATGAAATAAACCAACGAAAGACGCCAGATGTTTTGTAAAAGCAAAACGAAAGAACGCCAGATGTTTCTAAAGGAAAACGAAAAGACGCCAGCTGCTTAACGAAAGACGCCAGATGTTTTCTAAAGCAATGGTTTTCTAAACAATGAAAATTCACAGCGTACATGTAAAATTAAAGTGAGCTGCAAGTCGTCATAACTCATCGAACCTTTAGTATAAACGCGCCCGATCTCACGTCGGTGATGATGTACTGGGCAGAATTCACGGAAGATTCACGGTTTACCGATGAACCTCCGCAGCTTCGCCCACTCATCATCATTCACTCCGTGGATATGCTGTGATTTTTTTCAATCAAGAAACTCGCTAGCAGACGCTGTCTGCCTCGGCCTCGCGAGACAAGAAGGGGGGGGGGGGGCACTAGAACACGCATCTGCAACGCAGCGAGCGCAGAGCGTCGGCGTCGCGAGGTGGGAGAGGGGGGCGGGGCGACTAGAGCACGCATCTGCAACGCAGCGTAAGGTCCCTATATAGATAGAGGGACTTTAACGCATCGAGCGCCTCCGCGCCATCTAGGGATCTTTCTGAGAACTAGAGGTGGCTACGACAGCGCCATCTAGTGAACACTCCAAGAACTAGAGGTGGCTACCTACTACTACTACTGCTACTACTACTACTACTACTACTACATACTACATAGGAGGGACAGACCCACACCTTAAGGAGCTTCGCCCTTAAAAATAGCTCTGCGACGCTCGCCTGGCTGTCACAGTGGTATAGTGCGAGCCGTCCAGTTATCGCCACGGATAGGTGCGCGTCTATGCATAGTTCTGCCGAACCGGATGCACGCGCCTGCCAGTGGTGATGACTGGAGGGCGCGCACTATACCACTGCGTATGCTTGCCGCTGTTCGGGTTTCATTTGACACCGATAGTACAGTACTCCATACATACGGATTCGTTGAAACGCATCTCTACACTCAATGACGCGACAGGCGGGTGCCAGCAAGGCGCCTGAAAAGTTACTCTTACGCCAACGTGTCAATTACCGGCATTTCACATCATATAGCAGTATAAGTTAGATCACCGAACTCCACATTTGGAATGCTTACAACTAACACTGCTCTCTATACAACAAAAGAATGCACCCCGCTTTGTTAAAAAAATAATTTTCACTTCTTTAACGTTTAAAATGGACGAAAACCTGATAAGTTCAAATATGGTGCCGGATCCGGACAGAGCGATGGTGCATAAGCTGTAAGAAAGACATGGGCGGCACTACGTGCTGCTAAGAAAATTGCACTAGTCGGGCCGCGGAGAAAATGAAGTACTTCAAAAAATAGCGGACACCTCCCTTTTGAGGCGAAACCGAAACGGGATCGTTTGTAAATTATTTCGGAAATATCGGGTGAGGGGTTTAAAGCAGAGAACCGTACCGACCGTACGCCCTTTCTAAGCGGATCCTGGGTAAACTAGGCGCCTGGGTAAACAAAGGGCCCAAGCCTACACGTAATCATTTACAAAAAATAAAACTAAATCACTATAACGATTATTTCAATATACCGACATGGAGCAACACTCTTCTTCATGTCTCCAAATTTTGTGCCATAATTTAGAAGTTTTGGGGTGGTTGCGTGAGTGCGCAGGACGCAAAAATTATATTTCTTGAAGACAGGTGTTAGATGTTTATCAGATAGCAGACGACGTCGTCGACAGCAGCCTTTAGCACTTGTGTTCTTTCTGTTGCACTTTGCGGGAAGCATGATCTCAAAAAAAGAAAGACATATCACCGTCCAAGCACTCCGTACAGATGGTCAACGAGCGAAACTGAAACGTGCGGTCCCGGTGTTCAGCAGTGGGTTAGTCCCGACGGACCCGAAGTACCGCTGAAAGCAGGCGTTGGGCCCGGCGAACGCATTCTCGCCATTGCCACGTTGACGCCGCTCTGCCCGCACCGCCACCTCCTCGGCTCGCCGTTGTCGCCTTGCGTCCGATCTCTCGAGTATTGACCAACCATTGGCGACTGCGTTCCGCTTCGCGATTCAGCGCGGCTTGGCAAGCTGCCGGATCCTCGGTACGCAGTTGCTGCTTGCGCTTGGCCACCCGGGTCTCTACTTGTGCCGGTAATGCAGCATCGGCCCCAGTGAACATGTTGTTCTCTCACGGTTCTGCTGTCAGCGCTGTTCTTCGAAAGTTGTCTGATGTTCAGTAGTTCGTACGATCCGTGGCCTACCCATGTTGAAGTCGTAAGTTGACGGCTGCGAAAGAATGAACGCCGTCACTGACGGCGCAGCAAATGAAGATGTTTCTAGCAACATGAAGACAGACGGATTTTCGTTTCGCCTAGCCATATACAGCTTCGCTGCAAAAAAAAAAAAGAAAAAAATCCACGACTTGCTTGTAGACACTTTAGAGGCTGCTAGATGTCCATAATTTTTCTAATTGCGTAATTATACTTGAGAAAGTCAACCAAACGGCACACAATGTTGTGGAAAATGAGTCTCATTATCGCCAAAGAAAAATGTTAAAGTTAGTGCTATCATAATTTCTGGAATATAGCTTCTTTATTTCATTTCAAAACAGGAAACTGATGCGATACCAAAGTGACGAAAAAGCACACTGTTCAGTGTTGTTCACTTTATGCTGCCAAGAAAAGAGAATGGCTTCTGACCCCTGCATGGCTTGCTAGGCTGAGGAAAATGAAAAGACCAAAATAAAACACTAGAAAAAGGAAGTAGAAGCCCGGACATTCGACGTATATGCTTTATTTTATTTCCAATACATGTCCTTAGCATCCACGTTGTCTTTCCCTGAAGTCTATCCTGTCAGCAACACTTGTGCACTAAGCCCAAGAAGCGTCACCTCTCAGTTTCTCCCATAACAGGGAGGGATGTACTCATATCTGTAGAGACAGACCTCGCAATAACAGCTGGTGCTCGGAACAAGAATAAGCGTTGTAGTTCGAGAGGGCACTGACTGTCCTTTGATACGTACCGACCCTTTCTGGGATGATAGCAAGTGAGTTTTTCTTTCTCGTTTAAAACGGGAGCACGCGTCATCTTGCAATTGGCTTACTTTTAGTAGCAGTCAATGTCACACTATTCTATTTAGAATACGGAGTCATGGTAATGCCATCAGTGCAAAGATTGGGCCTCACCGTTAATATCACAGTTCACATCACAATCGACTCAGGAGCATATACTCCTACTCGCCACCATTTAAGTCCCACAAAGTACGCCGACACCTACCCGTGGTGTGGGAAGCGGCCCACCATTGGTCACATTACGTAGGAATGCAAATCGTGGCCTAAGGTAAATTCCCCCATGTTGGCGCAAATACCCAGAAACAGGGAGTGGGATACCTGGCTTACCAGTATAGGAAAAGGAGAGCCAACTGGCCCTCCTTAACCAAGCCCAGCGAGTCGTAAAGGCCATCGGAGACCTGGACTGAGGGCTCCATCTACTGACCCTTCAATCCCTTTTACGTAATCAACGCTTATTTCTACTACTACTCGTCGGAATAAGAGTCCGCAGTTGCTGTAGAAGCAATTTTGACTGCAGCCGCAATGGCCTCGTTGTTGAAAGAAAGCAGCGAGAGACACGAAAATTAAAAGGCAAACACATTGGTCGTTCAATTTGTTCTAACTTGCTTTGAACGCGAGGAGCGAAAGATGAAGATGAAACAGCCAGCGCAATTTAAAAACGAATACCAATACAACAGAGAAGTGTATCTGCAGTAACTCAGTATGAAGCGGGACAGGGTAGGAATACTACCAGTATAGTAAGGCAACGCGAGGAAAAAAAAAGAGCAGATTTAGTACCTCTATGAACGGCTCTATGGCTGGATGCTCAGAAAAGCAATAACCCATGATGTGGAAGCCCAGCCTTTGTTTCCCGACGTGCGTTTCTTGTAGTGTTATTACTTTCATTTAAGCAAGGATAAAACTGAATACAAATAAGTAAACAATAGGGCTGTTGGTGGCGTTGTAAACGCTGTGATTGAAGTAAAGTAGCAAAATACAGCTGTGTTTTTATGTGCGTATAAAAAGATAGCGATGCCCACAAATGGAAAAGCAATTGCAAGCAATGCGAAGCCGCTATAATGCCAATTTGCTGTGATAAGCCGCCCAACCTTCGCACTGAACTTTTAAGTTTGGTACTCTTCGGTATATAGGAGGGAGCAAACTTTAAAGAGCTCTAATAATTGATTTCGCGGCGCTCCATCTCCAGAAGGAGCATCTATAGACTGACCCAGTCATACCTATGTTCACTCCATTAAACACTTTATGTCGAGGAAAAACTAGGATTGAGCGCATAGATGAAAGCAAGAAAATACGATAGAGAAACTAACGACTACAATGAATTGTTATGCGTGGGTGGCTCGCAGTGTTTGCGGGGCTCTGCGCTAGGATCAATTGATCGCTAAGCTCGCCGTGCGCCGGGGGGATGGTGCCCCTCTTGCGGTGCTAATCTTTCTTTCCGGCGTGGTCCGTCGCCAGCGGCACCGTCATGTCGACGCAGTGGAGCTAAGTGAAAACGACGGCGTACGCGGCATACGAGGCGACACGCACGACCGACCACCGAATCATTCCGGTAGCACACGATCGGCAACGGTGCCGGGAGACGTGCGATACAGGGAATCGATCGCGGACGTGCTGTGTACTGCAGCTGCTTAGAGCAGCGAAGAGACGACGGCACAGAGCACGGGCCATGCCGATGGGCATGCAACAGAATCCACAATGTGAATCCCTCGACCACTGCGCGTATACGCCTAGTGCCCTCAAAGGGGTGTTCGCCGAAGAGAAGGCTCACGCTAGGACCATACCGGCACAGCACACGCACCGCGAACCCCGGGGTGATTCTCCTACACCGTCCTCAAAACGATCCCGCATCAAACCCTTCCCCATTTGTCGACAACTTATGGCCATTTCGCTTTCATTATTTCTGTGGTAGGCCGTCTGACCTTATGGTTTTCGGACCGCTTATCACGTGCTTGCTCCTGCTGGCCGCTTTCGCGACGGCCGTCGCAATGGCTTCCCTTCATAACTTCGGGGAAGAGAATAGCCTGGCCCGTGGTGCACCGGTCCCTTGTCCGGTCCGTTTCACTGTGCTCCGTTCTGTGGCGACAACGCACTCACGATCGTGTATTTTGCTTTCCAGGGGCCACTTCGGAAAGAATTCCATCCTCCGTAAAGGGTTGTAAGGAGGAAAAAAAACGGTCCCTCATTGAGTTAAAAAGACAAACATATGTTGTGGCGCGAACGCAGACGGGGCCTCTCCGTGACGCAGTTGACAATCTTTTTAGCCGCGTGCCTTGCATAGGATCCTATAGCAAGCCCGAAATGACCACTGCTCCTTATTTCGGTTTGCGCACGCATTTACTGTCTACTTTTGCTATGTTTTTCTTTCGCTTTCCGTGAAGCCGGTTAGTTCTAGAGTCGCTATTCCGCGGTTGGAAGGTAAGCCACGAACTGCGGACACACGATGTCAGTGCAGCGTCTTCAGGCTCTCCTGCGTCTTTTCTTCAGCTTTTATGTCATCACTTAGACCTTTCTATTTTGTACTTTATGCGGATGAAGCATGCGAGGTGCGCAATGCACGAAAAGAAACAGTAGGGCACTTTCGTTCAGTCCACTAGTCCTACTCTCTTTTGTCTCTTGCTGCTGTCAACAATAAAACCTAGCCGCTCGTTAAATCCCACCATAAAACGGGCGCTCCAGCTTACTGCTTTGAGGAGATAGCGGGTCGTTAAACACGTAATAACGTAAGTTGCACTGGATGTGCAATCATGGCCCCAGTGGACATCCAGGCATAGTTTTGTTTTCGAGAAAGTATTTGGCCACACTCGAAGAAGCTAGTTTTGCAGTCTTTCCTCCGTACATATCCTTCAGCTAGAGACAGATAAGTTCCGTAAACGCTCCTGTACTCTGTGAAAATCCTTGAAACGCTTCGCCAATTTTGAACACGGAAGTGTTTTATGCCGGGGTCCACCAATACTTCACTGACGTATTTCCGTCACGGATAGGACGTTGTAAAATGCACACTAACAGATGTCAAAGAAAACACTCGAAGAAAAATAATTGAACCCATGATCCCTCTCTCTCAGCGCGTGGAGCTAAACGACTTGGCCATAGAGCGTATGCTATTCAGCACTCTAACGGCGAGCTATTTATGTACACCATTTACCACTGGCGGTACTCAGAGCTTGGTGGCACTTCAGCGTGTTCTCGTTATCACCAGAGAGATGGAGCGAAGGGCGCGAAGGGCACGCTTTAAAGGGAGTCATCCCGCACGCGCGCCTAGCTACCTATACCACCAGTACCTTGGCCTACAGGGCGTGATCTCGTGATTGGGGGTGGTTTGTACGTCTTGTGCGCTCACCGCAAAGGTTGCGTTGCAGTTACAGAGCGCACGAAGGTCATTTCTCTCGCTGCAGCGGCCGCGTTTGCAAAAGAAGCGCGCTGCTCACACATAAAAAAGATACAACTGTGACAGTTGTTAGTTCCCGCACGTTCTGAGTATACTTGGGCATGCGTTTTGTGCATCCTTATTTGTGTTTGACGGTGCTATAGCTGCTAAACACCAATAGACATAGTACAAGTTCTCTTATATCAATGCACAATAAACGCTCAACCACTCCTGTGAAGACACGTTACACTTTCGTGTTATACTGATTACCAAGATGGAGGGATCAGCCATGTATTTTTTAAGCTCCATGGACACTCAGCTTAGCGATGAGATTTGCAAAAGGGAAATGTCACGTCCCCAATGACCATTATACGACAATTTGTTCTGCGTAGATTAGGCAAGAAAATTCATGTACGCGCAACTGCGACGTGCCCCTGACACTGTTTCATACTATCAGGAATATGCTAAGCACGCAGCGGAATAGTGATATGCGTTCATCGGAACTGGGATAAGAGATTAGGTGCTTTATAAGATTTCATCGCATCATAAAGTTTTCTTGTTGTGGTTGTTTTTGTGCGACATGCAAAGGATGCTTGATAACTGACTGCAGTTATCACTTCGTACGAGCGTTCGGTTATATAAGAATCAGTCGGTTATATAAGAATCCATTTGAAAACTAATTTTGCAATTTTTTTACATTTCCCCACTCAGAACAGCTTCAAAGACTCATGCATTGTACAAAGACTCAATGAAGGTTGCCGACCTTTCTCAAGCTGTCGCAGCTCGTTCTAAGGTTTTCAAGGTTCACCGTTCCGAGGCAAGTTTAAATAAACGTCAACCATGTAAACCTCCTTGTAACACCATGACCGAAAAAAAAGAAAAAAAAAGCATAAATTCTACTTAAAAATAAACGGCCTACAACCGGAGCAGTAATGCGCGCATTGTTAGCTAAGCCGCACGTAATAAGCGAAAGTCTTTTTCACAATGTGTTTTTAAACACTGCTGATGATATATTTACCAGCCGGTTAGCAAATAGAAAAAAGTATAACGCCCTCGCCACGGTTTTCTACCGAACGGCTTTGAAAGTTGTGTTACATTACGGAGTGCATGAAAAGCGTATGAAAGTATAGTAACAGATTGTAGATGAGATTCAAGGACAGGGTGTCCTGCGACCTGTTGAATAAGTGACAGAGTACGGAAGTACAGCTTTAGATTTTGAGGGCTAAGCGACGGCTGTGGCTCATTTCGTTTGGACGCCTGAGTCAGCGTCGGCTGTTGGGGATTAACAGGGAGCACGGGAGCCCGTCAATGCGTAACGGCGGGGATTGAGTACCGCTCTTTTCGCACGAGGGGGCATGAGCGGTTCGCTGCTGCGGAAGTCCTTGCTCGTTGGGCCCTGACCGTGGTTCCCCAAGGGAAATGCGCGGACTACAAAGGAAAAAAAAAACGTCGCAGCAATCATTCGCCGAAGTGAGGGGTGCAATACTGGCGACTGTTTGCCTTAGGATGTGCCTGGTAATTACGTTGCCGGTTTTTCGTTGCTGGTTCTTCAAGCACAAGCGTATGGGAACAAAATTTCTACAATTCATGATGGTGGGGGCCCATTTTAGAGCGAAAGTCGGAATACTGTTTTGCAGTGATTTGTTTGTTTCTACTTTTCCGCACTTTCGATCTTTGAAGTACTTCGCTTGTGCCGTATAAACAAATAATTGTATTGAAAAATGAAGAGCGTGTGTTACCATAGCTTCAAATGTTCGTGACAAGTTGTTGTAATGCAGTTGATACAAGAAGACGTAGGAGTGGCTTGGGCAGATATATATATATATTGTTAAGACGTTTATTGACGGTGAGATTGACGGCGACGATGCACAACGACAGAGCGCAGACTCTCACGAGCACGAGCACGAGGGGCGTGCTCTCCGAGGATAGGCGAAGAGGGTGACCCACTAGGAGGCGCTTGAGAGGACGACCCATTAGAGCGTTCCAATGCTTCTCTACAATTACCCCGGGTACGAAAAGGGAGCCGCCTGGCGACCTAACAGCTGGTCACTATGAGCGGGTCATGGTAGGGCTTGAGGCGCTCCACGTTGACAATGTCGCGCCCTCGACGGCGCATGTCGGAAGATGGTTCAATAGGTTCAATCAGGTAGTTGACCGGGGATGTGCGTTCGACGACACGGTAGGGGCCTTCGTATTTTGGTAGTAGTTTGGAAGAGAGGCCAGTTGCAGTGGTAGGAACCGAGAGCCATACGAGCGCTCCAGGGAGGAACGTGGGTGCAGAAGTGTTGGTGGCACTGCGAATGCTCTTCTGCCGCTCTTGGTCCTGCGTAGTAAAGGTCCTGGCTAGCTCGCGACACTCCTCAGCAAGTCTGGCTGTGGCAGAAATAGGCGCACACTCCGATCGATCCGGCGTGTATGGAAGGATGGTGTCGATTGTGTGCGACGGGTGCCTCCCGTACAATAAGAAAAAGGGTGAGAAACCAGTGGTGCTTTGAGGGGCGGTATTGTAGGCGTAGGTGACGAAAGGCAGAATCGAATCCCAATTTGTGTGATCGGCGGCGACGTACATCGATAGCATGTCGCCGAGCGTGCGGTTAAAGCGTTCGGTGAGGCCATTCGTCTGCGGGTGGTAAGCAGTAGTTTTGCGGTGAACAACGTTGCACTCTTTGAGGATGGCTTCGACGACTTCCGACAGGAAGACACGGCCTCGATCGCTGAGCAGCTCCTGGGGTGGACCGTGGCGCAGCATGAACCGGTGGAGCAGGAAGGAGGCGACATCGCGCGCTGTAGCCGCGGGGAGGGCGGCAGTTTCGGCGTATCGCGTAAGGTGGTCTACAGCGACGATGGCCCAGCGGTTACCAGCCGACGTCAGAGGAAGTGGCCCATATAAATCGATGCCAACGCGCCCAAACGGCCGGTCAGGGCAAGGTAAAGGCTGTAGACCTGCTGGTGACTGGTGCGTTGAAGCTTTGCGGCGCTGACAATCGATGCAGGAGCGAACGAACTTCTGCACGTAGCGGTACATCCCTCGCCAAAAGTACCGTTGGCGAATGCGGTGGTATGTTTTCGATACCCCAGAGTGCGCACACTGCGGATCAGCGTGGAACGATTCGCATATGTCAGAACGGAGACTGCGGGGTATTACTAGTAGCCACTGGCGGCCGTCGGCGTTATAATTGCGTCGGTGAAGGAGGTCGTCGCGAATGGCGAAATGATGGGCTTGACGACGCAACGCGCGAGTGGATGGTGTTGCCGATGGATCAGAGAGCAAGTCTATCAGTGAAGCGATCCACTGATCCTTGCGCTGTTCGGTAGCGATGGTGTGAATGTCGATGGAAGAAACGGCATTGTGAGACATTGAGCTGTGGGTATTGTCGTCAGGCAAGGGGGAGCGCGAGAGTGCGTCGGCGTCAGCATGCTGGCGTCCGTTGCGGTACAGCACGCGGATGTCGTAGTCCTGTAGGCGAAGTGCCCAGCGGGCGAGGCGGCCTGATGGATCCTTCAATGATGACAGCCAGCATAGTGCATGGTGGTCGGTGATGACATCAAATGGGCGACCATACAAATAAGGTCGGAACTTCGTAAGGGCCCAGATAATCGCCAGGCATTCCTTTTCGGTGACGGTGTAATTAGTCTCGGCTTTGGTAAGCGTACGACTTGCATATGCCACGACATATTCAGGGAACCCTGGCTTGCGCTGCGCAAGGACAGCGCCAAGGCCAACACCGCTGGCGTCCGTGTGTACCTCTGTAGGGGCCGTAGGGTCGTAGTGGCATAGTATGGGAGGCGACGTCAACAAACGACGGAGCTTCGCGAAAGCTTCGTCGCACTCTGACGACCACGAATTGAGTGGCCCATTACTTCCGAGGAGCTTCGTCAGCGGCGATATGATAGTCGCGAAGTTTCGAATGAAGCGCCGAAAGTAGGAACACAGTCCTACGAAACTGCGCAGTTCCTTGACGGACGTAGGTTTGGGGAACTCGGTCACGGCCCGAAGCTTGGCTGGATCGGGGAGAATACCGTCCTTGGACACGACGTAACCGAGTATTGTCAGCTGCCGTGCTGCAAATCGGCACTTCTTTAGATTCAGTTGCAGACCGGCCTCGCTCAAACGCGTCAAAACATGCCGCAGGCGTTGAAGATGCGTGGAGAAGTCCGGAGCGAAAACAACGACGTCGTCGAGGTAGCATAAGCATGTGTGCCATTTCAGGTTGCGCAGAACGGTATCCATCATGCGCTCAAAGGTGGCGGGCGCATTACACAGCCCAAACGGCATGACGTTGAATTCGTACAAGCCGTCGGGCGTGACAAAGGCGGTCTTCGGTCGAGCGTCATCAGCCATGGGTACTTGCCAGTACCCTGAGCGCAAATCGAGAGATGAAAAGAATTCTGCGCCTTGCAGGCTGTCAATTGCGTCGTCTATTCGCGGTAGTGGATACACGTCCTTGCGAGTGATCTTGTTAAGTCGTCGGTAGTCCACACAGAACCGCACAGAACCGTCCTTCTTCGCCACAAGAACGACAGGAGACGCCCAGGGGCTGTTAGAAGGTCGAATAACATCGCGGCGAAGCATCTCGTCGACTTGCTCGTTGATTACACGGCGTTCTGTGGGAGGTACGCGATATGGACGTTGCCGCAGTGGCGGCTGGGTGCCAGTGTCGATGCGATGTGTAACGGCGGACGTGCGGCCGAGAGAAGTTTGAGCGACATCGAAAGAAGAGCGAAATTCTTCCAACAGGCCCAGAAGCTGGGAACGCTGGACTGGCGTAAGGTTGTCAGCAATGGAGGAACCAAATACATCAGCGGGTGATGAACCAGACGTGGAAACAGCACCGAGCGTACTGGAACTGTGGCAGTGCATTTCATCTGGTTCGTCCATAACTTGTGCGTCTTCGAGGGGTTCCACGCTACCGAGACATTCCCCTTGCACCAACGTGACACTGTACGGGAATGGATTGATAACAAAAATAGAGGTACTGCCCTGAGTGACTTGCACGGTCGCGAAAGGCACCAGCAAGCCTTTCCTCGTGCAAACACGGTCAGATGGCGAGAGGAGTGCAACGGTGTCGGAAAGACTTGCGCAGTAGACTGACACCGCCGTTGACGAGTTTGCAGGCACCTTGGTGTCGTCTTTGACATGTACCTTGCCCGCAGCCGATGGATTGTCTGCCGGCGTCCAATCAGGGAACGGTGAGAGCTCTATTTCGGCTGGTGCGCAATGAATGACGGCGTCGTGGAGGGAGAGAAAATCCCATCCTAGGATGACGTCGTGATAGCAGGCTGGAATTATGATCAATTCGACGGCGTACAGAGCATCCTGAATAATGACGCGGGCGGTGCACACCGCTGTAGGGTGAATACTTTGGGCGCTGGCTGTACGGAGGGAGAGACCGGAAAGTGGCGTCGTCACTTTTCGCAGTAATCGGCTAAGTTTGGCGTCCATGACGGATACGGCGGCTCCAGTGTCGATAAGGGCAGATACGCGAACACCGTCCACAAACACGTCTATCACGTTCGATGGGCTTCGCTGAGGGCTTTCGCAGTTCGATAGCGTCGCAGCCCTTGCCTCGTGGACTGCAACGACTAGTTTTCCTGGTCACGTGAGACCGGACGTGGCCGCATGGGCGACAGTGAGCGACGTCGTGGAGACGGTGACCGGCGGGTAGATGTTGCGGCGCGGGACGTCGGTGACATAGGCGGCGCTTGGTCATAATAAGGTCGGCTTGATTGGCTGGGGAGGGCTGATGCGACCCGAGGCGGCTCCATGCGATTGCAGTAGCGTGCGACGTGACCGGCGCAACCGCACGCGAAGCAGATGGGGCGGTTGTCGGAAGTGCGCCAGCGGTTCGCGGGTCCCATCCATGTCGCAGAACGGGACGGACGAGACGGCTGCTGATATGAGGGCATTGTGGGCAGGAGTCGGGGCCTGGGGACGACGTCGACGTACGTAGGCGGCACAGCCGCGTCGAAGGCCTGGGGTCCGACGACGGCTTCAGCGTAACTTCGCGGTGCAGCCACAGGAATCGCTGGGGGCGGCCTGGCTACAGCTTGCGCGTAGCTTAGTGGCGCATGCACTGGAGGCGGTTGGTGGTATTCAGGAATGACCTCTGCGATTTCCTGCTGAATCGCTCGGCGGAGAGGAGGCAGGAGGGTAGTGGGCGGCTGGTCAACACGCTGCGGTGGAGCGAAAGCCAGTAGAGAGATCTGGCGGGCAATTTCCTCACGCACGAAAGACTTGATTTCGGCGAGCAAGGTGGAGTGGTCGGAAATGGCCGACAAGCCCGCGAGATCAGCATCGCGTGATGGCGGTCGACGGGTCATCAAGCGCTGCCGGCGCAGCTCCTCGTAACTTTGGCACAGCGTGATGACCTCTGCCACTGTGCGAGCGTTTTTGGCCAGCAGCATGGTGAAGGCATCGTCGTCGATGCCTTTCATAACATTCCTGATTCTCTCAGACTCCGGCATGCTCGCGTCGGCTTTTTTGCACAAGTCAAGGATGTCTTCAATGTAGCTCGTGAACGATTCACCGGCCTGCTGTGCCCGTTCACGCAACCGCTGTTCGGCTTGCAGCTTACGAACGGCAGGGCGGCCAAACACGTCGACGATGGCGGTCTTGAAATCGGACCACGTCGGGAAATCGGATGCATGGTTGTTGTACCACATGCCGGCCACACCCGCGAGGTAGAAAACCAAGTTGCTCAGCTTGCCTGCTTCGTCCCATTTATTTGGGACACTCACCCGTTCGTAAATCGTGAGCCAGTCCTCCACGTCGGTGCCATCCGCGCCGGTGAAGACAGGAGGGTCACGGATGCGGGGCACACCGGGACAAGCGGTCGGAGCAGGAGGCGGCGTTTGCTGAGCGGCGTCTTGCGGCATGGTAGATGGCACGGTACGGGATCGAAGCTCCAGGGGCATCGAATGGAGACCGAAGTTGTGGTGACGGTACAGCACTCTCCACCACTTTGTTAAGACGTTTATTGACGGTGAGATTGACGGCGACGATGCACAACGACAGAGCGCAGACTCTCACGAGCACGAGCACGAGGGGCGTGCTCTCCGAGGATAGGCGAAGAGGGTGACCCACTAGGAGGCGCTTGAGAGGACGACCCATTAGAGCGTTCCAATGCTTCTCTACAATATATATATATATATATATATATATATATATATATATATATATATATATATATATATATATATATATATAGATATATATATATATATATATATTGAATAAACAACATCTTGGTATTTTCGTGATATTTCGTTCAGTTCAAATAATAAATGTTCTGGTGAAATATGAATATACAACTAACGGCTGCTAGTAGCCGCAGTATAGTAATGACTCGTACGCACTGCCTCGATCTGGACAGAGCAACGCTTGGCAGACCCGGCAGCGCAGTGCATGAGAACAGGCACTCAGGGAATTCCTAAAGTGGTCATGTCAGCTAAGGTGCGTCAGGAATTTATGTGCGCACGTGGACACCCGCGCAGTGAAGAATGGGTCGATCGAAAGCAATATCGTGTCGAAATCTAGCTAAACTCATGAGCCATTGTTCATTAAGAGTACAGAACGTTTCATCGCCTGCCGCCCCTGCACTCTCTCAGACATCACTGCCTCATACAGGAATGAAAAAGCGACAGCTAGTGTCAGTCAGTGAACGTTGGAATTTACAAAACCAACAAATAGGATTCACTGGATAACATAAGGGCTTGGCGCTTTCCAAGCGCACAAGCGCCCTTGTACCCGACGTAAGGCAAACAGTTTTTACTCGCTGGACATTTTCTGTAAGTGGTCGCCGGTTCGCAATGTCTAGGAGCGCCACCTTACGGCAAGTTCTAATGAGCGTGAATGCTGGCGTACACTGAGGTTCTGGCTGGCAGCACGTAACTTGCTGAGTTCACAAACTCAGAAACTACAGCTTTCGCCATTTTTATGCTCGGATGTCCCCACATACTTTTGGCAAAGCGCAGATCTTTGTGGAAGTCGTCGAGAAGAACACGCCACTAACTAAAATAAAGTACAAAATGTAATGACCAATTTGTACTGTACAAAGATATTCAAAAACAAGCCGCCTGTGACTGTGAATTATTGCCATAACTATTGCCATATCAGCTGCACTGTAGTAATTATTATCTATCAACTTGACATAAATTGTCCTGTATCACCGACAGCTTTAACAAAACAGCGCGCAAATACTGTTTTGTTATCGTAAGTACTATAGCTATTAAGATCGTATGTATTATATTTATATGTATTGATAATTCAACAGTCCGTAACTGCTCGCCAAAAGGCTGGTGCTCTGAGTGTTTTAAATTCCAAAAATGCCTCACATGCCTCACGCTATCCACGGAGAGAAGAATGCCTTCCTTCGGGCGACATTTGTAGACTAGCAGAAACACCTCCCACATTCTACTCCCCTTCCTGAACCGGATTTGAATTTCTCCTTAGATTAGAATACGCCCCCCAGTTCCTCAAACACAACCAAAACCTGTCACTTTTTATCCTGGTATAGGATTGCCTAGTCAATATTTAACACCAGAGACAGATTTTGGGCACACTCCAACATGCAGGCGGATTAAGTCGTGCCGAATGTTCAGCAAAAACATACTACTTTGAAAGAGTGATGATGTTTCAACTTCCTAAGCATTCACATATGTAGGAGAGCTTGGGTCCTACGATGGTTTGCATTTTGCTTACATAAGCCCTTTCACAGAGCTTCCCATCGTGCCCTATATGGCAGCACGCGGACGCGCTGTGGTGCATAATGCTAGCTGCCAACCTCCACACGTGTAACTCACACATATTTTTTTACTTCCATTCCGTGTTGATTTTTGCAGCAAAAATAACATTAAAGACTTCGAAAGGTATAGCAAGTCTTTTTCACACATTCTCATGTGTAGTATCCTCCAAATGAAGAAATGCAGTATGCTTTTCTCTGTAATCACGCATGTTAAGTCACCCGTTATATATTTTTTGTCAGTACAGAGATCGATTGTGTTGGCTGAGAGGTGAGTGCCGTCGTACCGGGCTACGAACCATTTTCCCGAGCTTCTGTCTTTCCTATCTCCTTTCTGTAATGCACAAAGCTTTGTTGCAGCCATTGTTTTGTTATAGGGTCAAGAGAGGCTTCATTCTTTGACAGACAACGCTGACACTATAAGGTGGCTCATCCATGTTCGTCGAATCCAGTTGAAAAATTACCAGGAGTCAACAACCCATCAGTGGCCTCTCAAGGAGTCAAGAGGGGTAATGAGAATATAACATAGAGAGGTACAACGGTATGGTTGGTCTACGTGAATGCCGCAATACATTCATGACCTGAGTTCGATTGAGGATCAAAGAAAGAATGCAATGGGAAGCGTATGAGAGTAAGAGGAGGGACACAATGCATCAGAGGATAACATCAGTCACGGCTAGTCAAGCGCCCCGGTCTGCTGTTTTTACTGAAGGCCTGTCTCCGTGACTGAAACTATTCCCGATTTTTCTTTCTTTTTTGCCTTGTGTTTGTCCCTCTCAGGGCGAAGCGAACGCTTGCGTCTCGTTTCTTCTCTGCGCAACGCGTATGTTTACGTAGTTTCTCAAGTGCGGCATGGCGTCTTTGTTCCATGTTTTAGATGCAAACACTTGAACAGGCTGCTGACATGGGATGCGCCCGTAAGCGCTCTTTCGACGTTTTCTTGAGCGGCTACTCCGAAAGACATTGTAATGAATCGGGGAACGGCAGCACTAGTTTTCAGGAGCGAACATGATGTTGCAAAATCAAGATGTCCGGGGTCTTTTAGACAAAACAATCGCCATGAGGTGACGTTAATTGTCGCTGATGTTTATCGGTTGGTAGTAAAGTTGCTTTGCGCGTAAATTGTGGCGACGGTATGTCTTTCTGCGATACGTTCGAAGTACAGGAGATAAACGACCAAATTCAAACAAAAAGCCTTATGATACAGTTTTTTTATGATTTTGTTTTACCAATCCTCTATAGTTCATCATAGCGTAATGTAAAACATAATATGCCATTAGAGTCGTGTCAAGACAGACGCATTGCCATCGCCAAGTTGAGATTCGCTCGAGAACTCACAGTTATCCATAATTCTATGTTATGCTTACTCGACTGACGCGAACACAAAAAGAAATATGACAAATCAACCACCAAATCTGGTGCCCGTGCTGCCAGTTTATTCGCCATTTAACTTCGCTGACGCATGGTCACGCCAGCGTTCTCTCGAATATTCCTTCGGGTAATAGGAGTTCGGACCACGTTTACAGACAGAAAACACAATGGCGCATCAAGTGCTAAGCTGTGACCAGACGCTTCGTTAATGTCAAGCCGACATCTTTTTATAAAGAAATGTAACGCAGCTGCAAAGAAACTCGCCAGCGGAGATTTTCCAAAGCACAAGCCCATAAATTTTTTGTTCGGCTGATATGATGCTGTTGAAATGGCTCCACATTAGACTAGGAGAGTGTGGCTGTTTATCACAAAAGAAATTACTCACGAATAACGTTCGGTGCATTTCTAGAGCACAAAGGGGAGAGTAGAATAATAAAAATACTGAGATATAAATGTTGGTTAGGAAGGGAAAAATGGAAAACATCGGGGAGATGGGTACGTGCATACTCGATAAGTACGCGCTTCAGCTACAACTGTGCGCGATGTGGCCGCAATTCTGCATGAAGGCTCACACAGACGCTGAATAAATGATTAATGTACTTCTTTTTGCTCAACTTCGTTGTTGTCGTAGGTGCACGCCTAACGAAGAGTTAACTTGGCTCTCTGCTGCAAACACGTCGTTATTCTTCAGAAGCATTTCAGCTCTTTCCTTGGCAAACACTTGGGAAGCACTTTCCTTGGCAAGCACATTGTGCGCGGTTTTGATGGGATGTTCGAAAAGGCTGCGTTCTCCATTTTTTCTTATTGCTTTATTTTTCTATGCACCGCACCACTAGCACCTCGCGTGCGAATCCGAGGCAATTTTTCGCACAGAGGCCAAACATTCTCCTTTATGAACAACCATGAGTTATGGCACTCCTGACCGGCACAGTACGAAAGCACAGTTACCGGGTTACTGAGATAGTTCTGTGAAGGTTTGCAAGGTAACCGCAGTAATAATGACTATGCAGCCATGAAAAATGTATATGTAGAGGTCCTGAAGCGAGGAGCCGCAAAAAAATTTTCTCTCATAAAAAAAAATATCTAATTTCGTTCAGCGGCAGGGCTCATTGTGGACTCTCAAAAAAGATAGAAGGGCTGTGTCAAACAAAGGCATGTTTTTATTAATAGAAACTGATATGAGTTCAACTCAAACAAAAAAACCGAAAGGTAATTTTTAGCAAGATTTGCTTGGTATAGCCAGATTAAATGCAACACGGTCAAGAAAACAGCACAGACTTGATAAAATACATATTTGCAATGCGTGATGAGTGCGTAGGAGTAAGGTCTCATTATCACTGGCAGCATTCTATAATTGAGTATTTTTGTCTCCATACTAACAGTATTAGCTTACAGTTGTGTTTATTGTGTTTATAATTGCGATTATTAATACGTGAGGATAACAACTTAGCGCAGTGATGCAAATTGATCTTTGGATTCCACGAAAAATGGCAACGCTTCGATAAGAACTTAGGCAAGTACTTCCTTTGGTCCATATCGTCTGTACCACCAGTATCCCCAGAACCGTTATAATAAAGAGAGAGAGAAAAAAATACATTTATTTGGTCCGGAGGGAAGAGTATGAGACGTTTACACATCCAACTCATGGCTAGTCCCATGTCGGGAAGGGGAGGCCGAGCCTCTCCGCCCTCTCACGTGCCTTCCGGACAGCCAGGAGCAGGACGTCGTAGTTGGGGTCGCTGATAGCAGCGGTCCACCAGGCTTCTTGACGGTAGTCCTGCAACGCAGGGCATCGCCAGAGCATGTGTTTCAATGAGCTAATGTCACCGCAGTCTGGGCATGTTGCATCTATCTCCGCATGTATCCTACTCATGAAGCTCCTTGAAGGATACGAATCCGTTTGGAGCATTCTCAGCGTGGTAGACTGTGCTCTACCGAGTTTGTGGAGAGGGGATGAAAACACCCGTCTAATCCCCCTGTAGTGCGAGGCAATCTCGTGAAAGGTGACTAGTGGATCGCCGAACTCGAGCTGTTCCGAAGCATTAGAAGGCCCCACATCGCCGCGGCATATGAATCCTCGCGCACAATTATGAGCGATCTCGTTGGGGTTCGGTTGGCCCGGTATTACGTCCGGACCCATGTGGGCCGGGAACCAGACAATGTGGTGAAGTACGTCCTGCAAGGGCCTGCCGTTAAGGACCCTCGCGGCCTCTTTTGAGATTAGACCCGATTGAAAAGCCCAGGCGGCAGCTCGTGAGTCAGAGTAAACGGTGATGCGTTTCGGATCCAGTAGTGCCATATCCACAGCTACCTGTTGAGCTACTTCTGTCATTGATGTGCGAAGTGAGGCTGACGAGAGAAGGTCTCCTTTGTGGTCGACTATAGCGACTGAAAATCTGCAAGCGTTTTCATGACGGGCTGCGTCTACGAAGGCTTCTGTACCTACTGGGTTCTTCAGGAGTGCTTTGGCCCTCGCAAGCCTTCGACCCTTATTGAATTGTGGATGGCTTGGCTATAATGTTGTCATGGTAAAGCCATGCATCGGCATAAAGGGAAATTTTAATCATTCTCGACAACAAAAAGTTCAGGGTGAACGCCCATGTGATGCGCGCATGACTCTTCGTTCAATATCCTTCCTTCAAGTCCCTCTACTGTCCTTCCTATCATCTCAAATACCGTTCATCGACCAGAATGAAATAATTCGGTGTGGATTGAGTAGCACTATAATTGAAGTTTTACATGGAATAGAAAGATGTCGGTGACAGCTCTGCAGGCATTGGCGTCTTCTTAAAGGTGCCATGACACGGTGGCCCAAAAGATTTGTGGTTTCCAGCGAAAATTAAAAGAAGAGGGTCTATATGCCTATACAAATTTCAAACGTGGGCCGTAAAATAATATTTCAGTGTAAAACAAGCCCTAGAATTCGCCGGCTGTAAACGCCGCCCACCGCCGGCGACCGCCATTTTGCCATGGCGCGTGTGACGTCATGTGCAGCATGGAACGGAGCCGTCGTCTTCTACCAAAGTTTGAACCGCTGCAAATCATTTGATTTCAGTGCCAAGCTGAAGAAAGCTAAACTATCTCGATATCACGTGCATCTGACCAAGGAACATATCGTTCACCACAATGCAGACGCTTGCACAGCTAGCTGCTTGTTACGTCACGGCTCGCGTGAGCACCATGCAGTGTTGCCTGACTCTCGGGCAGCTCGCGTGCTTATAAGAATATTTGATTATAAATTAGGTGCTTGCCCAAATGCGCTAAAATTTCACCAGTCTATTCGTGAATGCACAAGGATTCATCCACATAACACAGAATATGGTCGAAAATTGGGTGTCATGGCCCCTTTAAAATCTTGGCAGTGAGGCCAGCTGTAATGCTCTACCGCTGAATAAAATATTTTAAGATTCGTCCGAGGCGCATTTTGCTGTTCTCGCCACCGCAGCGGCATATCAGTTGGAAGCTTTGAGTTCGCCTTTTTCTGGTTTAGTCGCGAGCATCGTGTCGGCATTTAAGGAGAGGGAAGCAGAAGCGTCAGAACCCTGTCTTCGCGTCTGGTTCAGATAACGGGCCCCCTCTTCATAGAAGATGCACCCTCCCCCTCCTTTCCCACCTTCATTTTGAAGCGAAGGCATCGAAATCGCCCTTTGCCGTCGCCCCTTTGCCTAATTGAGCATGAGCTGGCAAAGGGAAGATGAAGGCGGTGAAAGACATGGAACAGAAATACGAAGAAAAGCATGGACCGGCCTAGCTTCAGTGCCGTGGAGGAAGGGGAAAATGTGCGTCCAAAACTGAAACGCAACTGAAACACCAGTGAAACTGCTTTGTATTTAGGATGGGTATTTGAAAGAGAGGATAGTGGAGAGAATGGGTTAGTGCCAAGCTCATATTCTCGAAACTCGCCATCTTCAGAAAATGCACTTTCCGTCTTAGGTATATATGGGCAGAAGGGATTGGCGTATCATTCGCGCCACCTTACTGAGCGATGTGTCTGCTTTTGTTAGGAGTTAGATACCTTCGTCCCGGTGATGTGTCTTCGGCGCAGCGACACAAATGCAATGAATAAGCGACAAAACGCTATTGAAACCACAAATTTTTCGTGAAACTTATTGATCAACAATTATAGATTTAAACATACCTTCCGCATATATCAATCAATAGAAAGGAACTTAGTATGCTCGGTGTTTTGAGGAGTAAGACTTGCCCATTTCTTCCCACAACAGCAGCTACAGGTTGTAGGTCCACTGGCATTTTGCGGGATAGTGGTTTTCAACGCTGGCCCTATGGTAATGCCGCGAAGCTTGCGGATTAGACATGAATGCACATTTCAAACTAACCTACAACGTCACTGTACGGTTTATTTGTTTCAAAAACTAATTGGATGAATGTTCTTCAACATCAAGCGTCATTGTGCACAGCTTTTTAGAGAGACGCGAGATTTCATAATGCATAAATGAGCTATAGGAGAGACAGTGAGAGCCAACAAGAAAAAAAAAAAAAGTGTACGCTGGTACACGCAACGTTGATCTCCTGTTTTTCGAAATGCTACGACGAAGCTGCATCACTTCTCTTTAAGTGTGGGTAAAAGAATAACTTTAGTGGACAGGCAGGCGACGCATGAACACACTGGTTGGAGAACGACTTACACAAGCCTCAATTAAACCATTCAAAAAGCACCCCCATGCGATAGCTTGCTCGCTTCTTAGTCTACGAACTGAAAGCTGCCTCCTTTTTTCTTGGGCGTTGCTTCATCGCATCTCCTTAGAGCTTCGTTACAGTACGCTATGACAAGAACTTGTCATGGATGGGGGCCCGACACGCTCTTGTGATTGATGGTCTTGTCTGTATTAATCGCGTGCCGCAATGTTATGCGCTGTGTTCAGCTGATAAGGCTGGCGTTGCGAGAAATATTGGTGTACTGTGCTCTACAAAACCACCTGCTTTGAGCAGCAATATCGACACATCTGCGAAACGCTTTAAATAAGATTAGACTGTTTAAACGCCATGAGAGCAACGACAACGTGCCTGAAGTACACTTCTTCGAGAAATGCTGGCCTACCTCTCCGAATACTTCAAGTAGCGGCTTGCGAAGACGCTCACGTTTCATGAATTATCTGGCTCTCTCGTGCCCTTCCACTGTTCCTCTCATAAATAGTCCCTCTTTATATTTTTCTCCGGAGCAGTGTAGTATCGATTTGAAATTGCTTTACCATAAGCCGCTTGAGTGCATTCAGATAATGCACCCTTTATGAAGCCTTTCTAAGTTTATTTCTTTTCTAGCACACAAAGTCCAGTAAGAGGCAATAAGTAAAAACGATTGCTCAAGACAGCTCAAAGAAACAAGTGGACAGCCTCCAATGCACTGTTTCTCAAAGAAGCACAAAATATATAAACGTTCTCATCGAACCATGTTGCGTAAATCCGTGATACAGCACAGACCATTGAGTGTGGAGCAGCTTTGCAGTCGTTCAGCAACAAAACTAAACTATGAAACTGGACTGAGAAGAGAAAATCAAGTTTGGCTCGCTACACTTCATCTAGGAGACCTAGGCGTAAAGCCCTGCATAGTTGGTCGGACCTGAAATGACCATTATGACATCATTCTCTTTCGCAACGCGATCGGAAACGTATAGCTGCGACCTGGCATAAGCTCCGCATAAGCGGTGGAAGCCATCTCCTATTGCACGGCCGAGCGCACTGACCTTTGCCATTACCACATCTGTATGATCGCTGAAAGTAGTACCTGTTTCAGGTTCGCTTCAGTGTCTCTCTATGGATTAAGCTCAATACCCTTGGAAAGCCATGTAGCAGACATAGCTTTCGTGAGCTCTGTCAGCGAATATATTCCGTTATCATAAAGAGCTTATAAAGGCTCGCAAATCCTGGGAACGCTATTTAGTGGTCCAGCTATTGCACAGATAAGTGACACGCATTTGTTAGGTTAGTATTGAATAACTGCAGCGTGACCTTATTGTGTTAGAAGACGTCATTCATGCTGTTTCAGAAGCTTAGATGCCTACATTACTTCTTTAAGACCGTCGAAGCAACTAATCCAAAATGTTCTTTTTCGACCAGATAATTTTAAAGCCGAGATGTGCAGATTCCAACTGTCGCGGGTACTTTAGTGCACTTATTATGGTGTGGTAACATAGGCAAAGAGATTGTTCCGAATATTTTTTTTCCTTGCGAAACATTTTTTTTTATCCAGCTCTAAAGGCCAACGATGTTCTTACTTTCTGTTAGCTCATTCTACTCAAGGTATTACTCCAAGTTCACACGTTTGCGTTTCCCTAACTGCTGTCAAAACAAGATATACTTACGCTCCTCAGCGATGGCCGTGTGATACTCAGACATCTTGCTTGCATATTTGTTCCTGCGCCTGGAAACGGTATGTCGCGTCGGGCATTCTTGTCAGCCATCCCAGGGACATTCCTATATGTGTGTATATATATATATATATATATATATAATATATATATAGATATATATATATATATATATAATATATATTATATATATATATTATATATATATATATATATATATATATATATTATATATATATATATAATATATATATATATATATATTGAAGCAAAAAGAAAGCAAGAAGACAACAAAAAAGCAGTGTGAAGGGGGAAGAGCTCTAAAGGTTACCGCATAAAACTTTTATTATGTCTACTTTATTTGAAGAGGGGGCGTGACAATTTAATCAGGCAGCTCACATTTTCTGTGCGCGCGAATTGAATGTGCGCTTCCTTAGCACACGTGTTTGAGCTGTCACTGCAAACAATAGAACGAAGAACGCCAGAAAGACGGAAGAAATAAGCAGCTAACGCACAGAACACGTTAGAACTAAACAACAATTCCAGTAAAAGCGTAGAAAAGCAAGATCAACTGAGAATAAAAAGAAAAAAAGATGGTTGATCCCTCCGTCATAGGAATCGGAATAACACGAAAGTAAAGCGTGCCCTTACAGAAGTAACTGAATGTTTACGGTGCATTGCTATAGGAGTTTGTACATTGTATATTGATGTCTGGCAGCTTTAGCACCGTTTAAGTTGTTGCACCCACTTGGATGATTGGCGTTACATCTCCAACCGCCGACTAACATCCATGTTAAATGATTAAACAAACCCTTGTGGTAGTTGCAGTAGTTAACGGTGAAAGCGTAGTCAGATAACGAGGTGCGATAGCCAGAAGAGCGCAGCATATGGGACGGAGAAGTTGGTGGCCATCCCATGGCATGTTAAAATGTGATTTAACACCACGGCCGGACTAGAGGGAAACGCAAAGTGCGTCGTGCACACCCCCCCCCCCCCCACCCACCCACCCACCTCCCCTGGCCGCAATTTTTCTCGAAGCGAGCGCGTGAGCGGGGAACGCGGTGTAACAGCCAGGTGAGGCAGGCACGCGTCGCAGAGCTATTTTTGGTTTGGATTACGTGAAGCTATGAGCGAGGCCAACGCCTTTACGACGCTTGGGCTAAGATCGCCACATCGCGGTGTGTTAAGGCATTGGCAAAATTGAACTTCCATTGAAAACGCGCCTAATGGGACGGACGCGTCACGCGCTGCAGGTGCTAATCGCGGAGGCCACAGTAATGACGAATTACGTTACTTTACCGCCCCCAGACGGCAACACCACCCGCCGACCGGGAGAATGGTACATATAAAAGGCGCGTTTGTAAGGCTTCTAGAGTCTGTGACCGTGGCGCAGTTGATAGCGTACCCGGCATCTGTTGTTGCGGTCCGAGTGGTCCTGCGTTCGATGCCCGTTGACGGAACTTTTTTCTTTGCCATCTGATCGTTTAAATTTTTTCGACGTCATTTCCGTGACGGAAATACGTCACCGAAGTCTTGGTGGACCCAGGCACAAAACACTTTCGTGTTAATAAAAACATGGCTGATCCCTCTGTCATAGGAATCGGTATAACACGAAAGCGAAACGTGTCTTCACAGACGTATTTCAGCGTTTGTTGTGCATTCTTTCGTCCCATGCGTGCAAGAATGAATGCTACAGCAATAAATTGTAATTTACCGCGAATAACGGCAAACAGCTCGAAACTTCTAACGCGCTTCTCAAGCAGAAAGGACGCACGGAACCAACATACACAGGATGAGCGTGAACTGTAAGAGTTGCAACTTATTTCTGTGTGAGCAGTGGGCTCCTTTCGCAAAGGCGGCCACTGCTGTGAGAGAGGGGACCTCCGCGCTCTCAATGCAAACTTGCGGTGAGAGCACAAGACGTACAAACCACCATGATCATGAGATAAGCGAGCGCACGAGCGACCGCGCCCTGTAGAGGCGCGCGCTCATCCGTGTGGGGCGACGACTTTTAAAGCGCGCTCTTCTAAAGTCACTGGAAAGTGAAAAGTACCGCGACCGTCCTGCCCGTCGCCATATTTGGTCCAGCGCGGTCATAACTGCGGCAGCGCGGTGTTGGTTTCACGCAGAGTAACGCATGTTTTACGCATTGCATGCGCTTTTGCAGCACTGAATTAAGCGTACCGTTGTTCTTTAAGTGATTAGGAAAGAGAAGCAGTTTTCACTTGCCTACACGCGCACGCCAGCGAGCGCGATAAAGAAATGCGAAGTGCGCGGCGTTTACGCGCTCGGCTGTCGGCATTTATTAAATGCGAAGCATTTAGTAGCGAACTTCTGCGACTTTGAACGTATCTATCTATCTATCTATCTATCTATCTATCTATCTATCTATCTATCTATCTATCTATCTATCTATCTATCTATCTATCTATCTATCTATCTATCTATCTATCTATCTATCTATCTATCTATCTATCTATCTATCTATCTATCCGCCCACGACTTTGTGCTTTCCTGGCCGTTTCGTCAATGGGACGTACACCAAATTTTGTATTGCATACCATGACTGTATGACGAATATAAATTACAGGTGATAGGATAAAAATAATGACATGCATACCATGTACGGCATGATTTACATGCCACGCTCATGGTGCACTCGCGGCCGCTTCGCTAGCTTGATACACACCAAAACTGGTATGGCGTGACAAGAGCGTCCGACGAACATGAGTTACTGGTTATAACGTGCAAATCATAGAGGCATGCCATGTAAAACAAGATTTAGACATGGTCTCGGGGCGCTCGCGGTCGTTTAATGAAATGCATACATAACAAAATTTGTATGACGAGATATTTCTGTATGACGAACGTTAGTGAATGGTGATCTAAAAAAAAAACGACAGAAGTGTAAGATGGAAGCTTGCGTTGAAAAAATCCGTAAACAGGGGGTGGGTGCTCGAGCCGACGTTTC
This sequence comes from Rhipicephalus sanguineus, assembly GCF_013339695.2. Classification (NCBI taxonomy): domain Eukaryota; kingdom Metazoa; phylum Arthropoda; class Arachnida; order Ixodida; family Ixodidae; genus Rhipicephalus; species Rhipicephalus sanguineus. Next base: position 66,327,033 of record NC_051180.1, on the reverse strand, counting down.
GACAAGTGGACTTGTCTTCCTCAAGGCTAGAACTGATTTAGTTAGCTATCGTCTATATATGCTTCGTGCCTTCTCCACCACAAGGGAGAGGGGGAGAGCCATTGCCATAGTTGGGGTGAGAGAGGGGGGGAGAGAGCTGGGTGAGCCATACGGAAGGCGAAAAAAAAGGAACGAAAAGCGGGGGGCGGGGAGGGGGGAGGGGGGAGAGGGGAGGGTATGCGTTTCGCTGAATAATTGTCACAGGAAGCACGTGGTATTTTAACAATAGTAGGTTCGAAATTCTTAG